>NW_020173201.1:838826-874696 GCF_003031525.2 Neophocaena asiaeorientalis asiaeorientalis | reverse complement strand
ATTAAATATATCATAAAAAATTTTTTTTTTTTTTTTTTTTTTTTTTTTTTTTGGCGGTACGCGGGCCTCTCACTGTTGTGGCCTCTCCCGTTGCGGAGCACAGGCTCCGGATGCGCAGGCTCAGCGGCCATGGCTCACGGGCCCAGCCGCTCCGCGGCATGTGGGATCTTCCCGGACTGGGGCACGAACCCGTGTCCCCTGCATCGGCAGGCGGACTCTCAACCACTGTACCACCAGGAAAGCCCGCTATTATTATTTTGATGCTGCTGAACTAGGAGTATCTTTCTTCTGCTTAGCTATTATTAGAAAAACTTAATATCAACAATATTAATTAAATTTCATACTAAGGAGTAAATCATTTGATCACTTGGAGATAAATTTTACCTGACTGATAGTTATAAATTAGCTGTAAAAGTCATTACCTTTAAATCTGTGTCCTTATCATTAAAATGGGAATAATACCTATTTCATAATTTGGTTGTGAAGAAAAGTGAAGATTCACAGCATTCAATTAAATGTTAGTTTTCTCCCCAAACCCTTATGCCTTCCACCACTATGCCTAATAGCATACAATCCTATTCACAAAATATATTTTAACTGATGAATGAGGCAACCCAATAGTAACAGCTGGGTTCTCAGCAGCGTAGGCTCTTAATAGTCTATCTATCAGTGTTCCTGAGCAGAGTTGAAGAATTAAAAAACTGACTTTGCCCATCACATTCCTGAGCTTCTCTAAGGTCTACCATGACATTTCAGTGAGTTGATCTTGTGAGCTACAAGGTGTTAGTTTTTAAACTACTTTCGTCATTTGCACATTTTATAGTCAAAGCATGTGGATTTCTTTAATCAATAACCTAAAACCCTGGCAATTATTAGAGCAGTCATCTAAAAATGAATGATTTTCAGCACTTGACAAGACTAGCTTGAAACATCTGATCTTTAGAAAAGCAAACAATGATATATTCCTTTATATTTTCAAAGCTCTTGTTATATTCTGCTCATCCAGACAGGAAATTTGCTCCCATATGATCTTCATTCCTTGCTGAGAGCTGGTAGCATAATGCAGAATCAGCCCAATTATTGATACTCCTGTTATAACACTTTGTGCATATCTTTCTGCTCTAGTAGTTTGCAAGTTCCTTTAGGAAATATAGCATAGTGTAAGAACATCACTTCATCCTTCTATCTATCATACTGCTTTACTCATAAGAGTGCCCTCACTATAAATCCACAGAACAGTGTATATCAAATTGGAGTCCACCTATCACTGGAATCAGAAACACCAGAAGTATTTGCTTAAAATGAAGAGTTTTTTATTCCACTGATTTATTCTAAATTATAATTGCTGGTTTGGGGACCTGGGAAGATTTTAACAAGCTCTGTAGGTGATTCTTACATTGAGTAAAGTTTGAGAACTCTCTCACAGAAGAAGGGCTACACGTTAGGAACTTGACGTTCCTTCTGATGAGCAGAAAACTTGATAGTTATCAGAAGAACTAGTCAATTTGTTTTAATGTTCAAAAACACTTATATTCCTTTACTGCAATAAATCTTGAAGGACAGAAAATTAAAAGAGGTAGGTTTTCTTTTTTTCCTCCTCCCCTCTTTGTTTTTTTTTACTTCTCATTATTGGAACACACACACACATACACAACACATATATATATATAATAGTATGAGCCCTCAAGTATCTTTCCATCATCCAGCCTCAACAATCATCAATTTACAGCCAATCTTTTAAATCAATCACTCCACCCATTTCTTCCCACTCTAAATAGGGTTTGTTTGTTTGTTTTTTCGTTATCATTGTCCTAAAACATTACAACAAAAGCTAAGGTACTGAATAGCACAGATGTGTAAGATGATCTACTGAAATTTTATATTGGGACTAGTCATAGAAATTAATTTATAACCTGGAAAAGCATTAAAACTATAAAGCTGAGATTTGATAGAGGTGTAGTTCTACTCTGGAGCAGTACAAGATGGTTGTTAGGATTAAATGAGATAACAATTGTGACATTATATAGTACAAGTGCTATCACAGAAAAAGTGTTTTGAGATTGAAGTCTCTGTCAGACAATGTGGTAGTTTAAAGAATATCAGTATGTTCACAAATTTTTGACACTCCTTCCCCCAAGAGGTGGCGCTTATTCACCTTCCCTTTAGTGTCATCTGGACCCAGTGACTTACTTCTAGTTTAATTAAATATACCAGATATGACCAGATGACACTTCCAGTATTAGCTTATGAAAGGACTATGGTTTCTGCCTTGGATGTGTGCATGTGCTTTCTCTCATCATGCATTCTGGAGGAAGACAGCTATCATGTCAGAAAGTGGCCCAGGGGAGAAGGAAGCCAACTGTCATGTCTTGAGGATACCCAGGTGCCTATGGGAAGGCCCAAGTGGCAAGAAATAAAGGCTTGTCAGCAACCATATAAGTGATCTAGGAAGTGGATTCTCCAACCTCAACTGAGCATAAAATAACTGGTCCATAGCTTTATTGCAACATCATGAGAGACCGTAAAATAAGGCCAGCTAAAAGCTGCTTGCATTGGTTACCACAGCAAAAATTTGGAAGCAACCTAAAAGCTCATCCACAAGACACTGATTGAATTATCTATAATGCAAAATGGGATATATGTACTTCTGAGACAGAATGAGGAAGATCTTTATGAACTGGTATATTCTGATTCCCAGAATATATTGTTAAATGAAAAAAAAAGATGCCAAAGAATGTGTATAATATGCTCCTTTTGCATAAGAAAGAAGAGTAAATGTACACATATTTGTTTACTTTTGTCAAAAGAAACATAGGAAGAATAAACCTGAAACTAATGAATACAAATGAGTTTGAAGCTTTTTGATTTTTACATAATTTTGACTTTGACCTTGTGAATAGTTTACATATTCAAAACATAAAATTAAATCAAAACAGTTGGAAAAACAAACCCTGAAATAGAATAAAAAGAGCAACTACTACAATAAACTATATCAAATTGATAACACAAACACAAAGAAAAATAATTTAAGAAACTTTTGAACACAGCCCTCAGGCTATATATACTCTAGTAAATTCTAAGGACAAAAAAAATTACAAGGAAATCTAATTTTCTTAGTAGTTTTACTATTGTTGGTTGAAGTATTATTACTGTAATTCTCAATTTATTTTATATGGACTGGAGCAAATGAGCAAATATTTATGCATATACTTAAATTAAAAAATTTTTTTGAATGTTTTGAAATTTTTTTTGAGAATCAGAGTTGTTATTGTGGATGACTATGGATACCAATGGGGACTGGAGGAAGATGAGGAAGAACTCTGGTGCTGCATTTGAATTCATCACTTCTTAAAAAATTAAATCTTAGGTCTGTCCTCTGAAAGGGTGTAGGAGCAATGACACCCTGGTAGTAATTAAAAAACCCCAGGACCCAGACAATGGCTTCTAAATAATATTCCCAACAAAAAGAAACTAGTTGTCCTTAGAGAAATGGCTGATTCCAGGTCTAGAGCAGAAAAAGTACAAGGAGAGATTTGAACATCTTTTGCCAGACAACAAGAAAGTGCCCAGAAGGGGTTATCACTGGATAAACCTGGGAAAATTTGAGTCTCAAAAATAATAACAATGGCAATAAATGATAACATATTGAATTTTAAAAATCTTGAACCATAGTGAAACTCAGAAGAGGGGTAAGCAGGTGGGAAGGAGAAGTAAAGAGGGAAAAGGTGAGGGAGAGAGCAGAGAAACAGTATGAGAGAGAGAGAAACTGTATGTGTATGTATGTCTGTGGGAAGGAGGAAGAAAGAGAGAGAAGGAGGAAGAAAAACAATATTATTCTTCTTTAAAGAATAATAGAATAGTGACAACTGATTCAGACAAGGATTATCACTAGATACTAAAACCAGGCTATTTAGGAATAGAAATTCACAGTTTCTCCCTGCAGATTACTTATTACTTACAGAGTATTATTCCATAGATAACTAAGAACAAAGTAGAATGATCCTTTACAATGGTGAGACCTAGTAGTCACCAACTTAACCAACCAAATGATCAAATTATCATTGGCAGAGGAACAACCTGCCACCTTGTGCCCTTGATGTGATGCAGTTAAGAAGTACACAGGTCATCTATGTCAAAAATGTTTAACCTGGTGGTTCTCAAAGTGTGGTCCCTAGACCAGCAGCATCAGCATTAGCATCAGCATTAGCAATGCAAATAGGTCCAACACAGACCTACTGAATCAGGAACTTTGGAAGTAGGCCAAACAATCTATGTTTAATAAGCCCTCCAGATGTTTCTGAAACATGTTAAAATTGGAGAACCAGTGGTTTAACCTGAATTTAATGAGAAAACAGTGAGACAAGTTCAGATCATCAAATTTTCTACTGGCCTAAACTCTTCAAAAAAGTCAAGGTTGCAAATAACAAAAAAGTAGAGTCCAGGAGGGGTTGTAGGAGGAAACTTTAAGATTAAAGCTAAAGAGATTAACAACCTAATGCAATGAATTTTAATTGGGTCGTGAATTTAAAATAATAAAAAATAACCAGTTATGATGTCTGCAACTTATCAACCTACTTTCAAATGATTCAGGAAAAATAAACAAAAACAAGTAAAAATAAACAAATACAAGATAAACAGGAATTATCTATATATAAAAAGAGAAAATAAATCTGAAACAATGGTAACAGTTGATGTATATAGATGTCATTGAGCTATTTTTCAGCTTTTCTGTAATTTTGAACATTTTCATAATAAGATGGAGAAAAATTAATGCAAAAAGTATGTCTAGAAACCATAAGAAAGGTGAGTATTCTAAAAACAAAAAAAGTCAACACACAAAACAATTCCATAAATTCATTTTCACAAAGTGAAATAAAGTATTTTGAAGCAACTGAATGCTTGACAACTGAAGTGGCAGAGTTGAGATAAGTGGGTTAGTCACTTACTCAGCTCTGACATAGTTTTCATCCCCATATTTTATAGCCGCCCACACGTGGACTATATTAAAAAGTGCTGCACTTCCAATTTTCCCCTTTACTACAGAGGAAATGCAGAGAGAGTTAATAACACCATCAACCATAAGCTTTTAAGGTTCAGCATCCTAATAAAACTGATGAATCTTGACTTGCAGCCTCAGCAGTTAAATTACTGCTATGAAAATCACTGCCAATGGCTAAGTTGCATGAAAGAATAATTATACATGTTTACTGTTAACCATCAGTCAAGTCCAAGAGCTATAAGATGAAATATGAAATGCAATTAAATGTGAATGTGTAATCTGAGGGCCTACCTGCCCCAATCTCTCTCTCTCCTCCCTACCTCCCACCCCGCCTCTCTCTCTCTGTCTCTTTCTCTCTCACTCACACACACACACACACACACAAGAAATGAGTATAATATTTTCTTTGGATATTTTTCCTGGAACTTTAAAAAAGCTATTGAAAAATACAAGACAGTAAGTCCTAAATGACATCCCTAAAAGAAGGGGTCCAATCAACTGCAAACAAATCAATAAGGAAAGTGCTATGTTAATGGAAGTATTAAACCTTTCATTTTACAATCATCTGTTCTTGAGAAACTGTAATATCCATAGCAAGATGCTCTCCCCATATTTAAAGTATATGATTTATGGCTGACTTTCTTCTATAGCTTTTATGAGAAAGAATTTTTTAGCTGTCCCATGTGAGTTGCTAACATCTGCACTGATGAAAGAATTGAAAAGAGCAAAATTCACCATGGATTACCACTATCAGATTTTTAAAAAGAAAAGCAATACATTGTAATTTGATGTACTGATAGTTTTTGAAGTACCTTCCAATGTAAACTTTAAAAGACCATAATGAATATTTAATTTCAATGTAGCACACATTAAGAGTTCAAAATTGGGCTTCCCTGGTGCCGCAGTGGTTGAGAGTCCGCCTGCTGATGCAGGGGACACGGGTTCGTGCCCCGGTCTGGGAAGATCCCACATGCCGCGGAGCGGCTGGGCCCATGAGCCATGGCCGCTGAGCCTGCACGTCCGGAGCCTGCGCTCCGCAACCGGAGAGGCCACAGCAGTGAGAGGCCCGCGTACCACACACACACAAAAAAATTGGCCACTAGGAAACTAAATCCACTGATAAAAGAATGTAACCACTTATTATATCCACAGGCATGATTTTGAGCTGTGATTATATGTAAATCAAATATCTCTACAATTGATAACCGTAGGATTACTGGATATTTCTGCAACCTTAAAATAGAGTAAACAGTCAATAGTGAGAGGAGTTAATCAGTTAATGGATAGCAGTTGCAAAGTGAATTACCATTCTTTGAAAATCTGAATTTTAATCTTGAATGGTCTCTATACTATAAGGAAGAACTATTTTGAAGCCTTTTATTAAGGCTCTTGTCCTGTCATCAGTTGCCAGCTGTATATCCATCAGACTTGGGGAAAAGTGCAAATTTCAACTGGTGAACAGCTTGAAATTGAGAGTTCTTGAGTGAAGGTTCTCAAGTGAAACAGGGATCTAGAAAGAAATTGTAGCCTTGTGGCTAAGACCGTGTTCTATGCAGACAGACAGGCCTCTGTTTGAATAACTCCACCACCTACAAGCTGTGTAACCTAATGAAAATTACATCAGTTTTCCATGCCTTTATTTCCACATCTGTAAATGGGGATATTTATCTCATGATTATCTCACGATTCCATGAGATAATGTAAAGTATCTGCCAGAGTGTCTGACACATAGTGAGTATTCAGTATATTGCTGTTCTTGTTATTTACCGTTATTATTTGATACAATCCTAATGACCTCTACTAGTGTTTCCCCACCAGTAGCTTGTGAATTGTGGGTGATGGTGGTGGTTGTGATGATAGTGGCTGTAGTAACCATGGGGGTGGGGAGTTAAAAGACCACAGTCTTGGAACTCTGCGTCTGCTGGTCAAAGCCTGTTTCCTAAATTCCCCTCCACTGCTTTCCCAGTATTCTACCCTGTCTAGGAATGTCCCTGTGAGACAATGTTTACATAGAAGAAAACTATGCAGAAATTTAAAGAAACATTGGCATGGATAATGTCAAATATTCCCATTCTCAGCTTAATCCCTAAATATAACTGTTGATTTACTGATTTACTATCACTCTCCTCCATCCTTTCTCAAAGGCACTGCATATTTCCCTCTGGGTTTCAGGATGCAATAGTTTTCGAATGACTGTTTTTCCTTTAGCAAGACACTTTTTAAAATTTTGTGTGTGTGGGGGGGAGGGGAGATGGCTCTTACACCTCTTCTAAGATTGCCCCTGTAGAGTTCTCCTCCTGTATTCCTGAGCTAAATTCCTCTGTGGTTCTTATTTGGCCTCCAGGAGAACAAATGCAGAACTTTAAAGTTCAATGTCACAACACTGATGAGTGACCAGGTGGATTCACCAGTTTCTTCTCTATTTATATGATCATGATTTTTGTGACAAGCTGGTCTTTGACACTGGCAAACAAAGACAGGCAATTTTTGCCCATTGTCCTAAATAAAAGACAGAATTGCTTTTGTCTGTGAGCTCCATGAGAAAACAGACCCCATATATTTTGTTCTTCACTGCATTCTCAACACCTAGCATAGTGGCTGGTGTGGGTAGACATTGGGAAAGTATTTGTTGAATAATAGAATGAATGGCAGAAAGTAAGAGACAAAGTAAGAGAGAAAGGGAAGGCAGAAAAAAAGAAAAAGAGCAATTCTAGTCCCAGTTCTGAACTCAGAATGAAATATATAAAATTGATTGCCTTTTTCAAAAATGCCATAAAATGGTTAAGTTGAATGTTTAAAAACAGTTTAGGTTAAAAAAATGAAGAATTAGGGTACAACTCAAAAGTAAATGCAAAACGTGATTATACAGGTCATCTGTTCTCTATCAAGGACACAATTATATAAAAGTAAGGAGGCTTAAATGGTAACACCTACAAGGAAGGATATCCTTACAACTATGATTATTAAATACCAAAATAGATGCCAATTGGTGATATAATCTTTCTTCCTCAAATATTTTTGAAAACACAAGAGTGATACCCATCTGCCTGGAACAATTTAGGAATATTTCTGCCAAGATGACTTATCAAACCCCATTCCAATGCTAATAAATTTTTCATAGTCTCCTTTCTAGAGACTATGGCCAATGGCCAATGTAAGTAATCCCCTAGGATATTAACATTTGGAGTACATGTGCCTACTGAGGCTTTTAATATAAATGAACATTTAGAGAATAATTTAGGATTAGAAGTCTCAACCATTTCACATTTCATGAAAGTATGTCAAGTTTATGTCAGATTTTTAAGTGAAGGACTATGTTTTCCCCAACAGAACAGCATGGTATGTATATAAATTGAATGCATGCTTGGGATAATAAGCAACTGTATGATGTAATAGAATAGAAAACACCACATTTAAAAATTATAACAAAAAACATTTGGGCAGATAATTCTAACCATCCTGATAATAACAGGTTAAAAAAATAGCACAGAAAAAGAGAAAAGAAACCTTTAAAATTTTTCAATTATTCAAACTAGCAAGAAATTATTTAAAATTTTATTTTAAATAATTTTAATTATTTAAACTTTCCACTGACTCACATCACAAGCAGCTTCAGAATAAAGCTTTGCCAAACTTCTCCTGTCCCTAAAATGCTTCGTTCCATAGGGATCAAATTATACCAACATCTCTATTAATAAAGAGGATATACTGTATCATCCAAGAAGAAAATAAATAACAGATAAGCAAGTTAATATTTATTAAAGGCTTACCATGTGCCAAGCACAATATTCATTAACACCTAACATACACTTACAACTTTAATCCACATGAAAAGACTATGAGGTATATACAATTATTATGCCCATTTTACATATGAAAAAACTGAGGCTCTCAATGGAAACAATAGGAAACATAAGCATACAGATTAGGGTGAGGGAGAAATCTATCCATTCTAAAATGTGGATTCTCAAGGTAGATAGCTAGTGGGAAGCAGCCACATAGCACAGGGAGATGAGCTTGATGCTTTGTGACCGCCTGGAGGGGTGGGATAGGGAGGGTGGGAGGGAGGGAGATGCAAGAGGGAAGAGATATGGGAACATATGTATATGTATAACTGATTCACTTTGTTATAAAGCAGAAACTAACACACCATTGTAAAGCAATTATACTCCAATAAAGATGTAATATATATATATATATATATATATATCAAAAATATATATATATATATATATATATCTCACTAGGTAGGAGTGGTGGAAAAAGAGTCTGCAGACTAGCCTTCCAGGAACAATGCCCCAAGCTAAGCTGCAGAACTGGCCTGATGAAAAACCACTACCACTACATTGGTGCTGCCCAGCTGGAGGTGCCAGTTTCCTTCCCAGAAACCAGCACATGCACTACATCTGTACCAAACAAGCCCTGAACACTGGACAATGACACCATCCTTGCGAGCAAAACGGACTCTACACCTCCCTCTTCTCTCTTCAAACCTTATACAAGTACCTCTCATTATTGGAGCCTGGACCTATTCCATAAACTCAAAGGAGCCTGGAGAACAGAGTTTTCTAGCTTCTCTTCTGAGGGTTTTGCAAGGAAAGAAATTCCCCATACACAACAAGGGCATTTGAAATGCTCTGCACAGTCAGAAAACATGAAAGCATCCTTTGCAATCACAGCAGATTTTTGAATACTTAGTACCAAAAGTAAGAATGCAAATAATTTCATTATTAATTTTTTGTGTTAATTACATGCTGCAGTGATAATATTTTAGATATTTTGGGTTAAATAAATAGATCTTTAAAATTTTAAAAAATAATAATAAAAATAAAATGTGGATTCTCTAGGGCATTATCTCCCTCCCTCCCTATCAAGCCAATCATTGGTAGGTTCCTGGCCTTTAGCTGTACTGAGACGTTGAGGCCCTCATTTCTCAGGAGAATCATTTCTCAGTGATACACAGGCCAGGAGTGATTGCATCAGCTCCCTCACTTCCTAAATGACCAAGATGTGGGGTGTGAAAGAGAGAAGTTAAGAATAATACCACAGTTTTTGGCTTGAGCAACTGGAGTTAGATAGTAGTGTCATTTTCTGAAATGCAGAAAACTGGGAGAAACATGTTTGAAAAGGGAAAAATCAGAAGTTTACTTCGGATGAGTTAAGTTTGAGGTGCTTATCAGACAAGCAGGTGGAGTTTCCAAGTAGGCTGGAGTTCAGGGGAGAGACCCAAGCTGAACATGTACATTTGGGACTTAAAGTCATGAAACTGGATGAGGAGGGAGTAGACGGGGAAGGGAAGAACATTAGGTTGAGTCCTGGACACTCCAACATTTAGAGGTCTAGAGAAGATCAGAGAAAATGAGCAGAGGACATGAAGATAAAAGGTAAGAAAGATAAAAGGAGTGTTGTCTGGGAAGCCAAGTGAAGACAGTATTTCAAGAAGGAGGGAGTGAGAGTAATCTACACTCAGGTACCCCAGGTAGGTCAAGTATGATGAAGGCTGAGGACTGATAGCTGGATTTTGCAACCTAGAGATAGATCACTGACTTCCTTGACAAACTGATAGTCATGCTGTAGATAAAATTTTGTTTCCTATTTTTTTCACTTGCCATTAAACACTCTTTGAAACCATATTTTTAATGCCTGCATAATATCCCATAGTATAAATGTACAATGATTTATTTAATTGAATTGTTATTGTGGATACTTAGATTATTTTCAATTTTTTACTTTTGTAAATAACAAGGCAAAATCATCCTTGAATGTAAATCAGTCATACTATATTTAAGTGAATTCAAATGAGTACTATAGCATGCATTAAAATAGTACAAAATACAAGGGAAATTTTGCCACTAAATAGCATTTACAATTACATTTATTATTCATAACATTTATATTATTTATTATAATATTTAATTCTGTAATATTTAATATTAAATAGAATATTTATAATTATTACTATATTTACAATACAATATTGTAACAAAGAAGGTGGGAAAATCCTGTACGTAGCAATCCCTTGACAGTGCTGACTATTCTTATTAGCTATTAGTATTTTCTTTTTTAAAGGAGGGTGAGATTTAGAGAAGAAAGTGTTTGTATACTTTTATGTCAGCAACAAGTCCCCTTCTGCCATAATTCTTGCTGCAGTAAACTGTCAGTGAAAGTTCTATTTGGGAGGTTTTTATTACATATAAATAAGGTTTTCTTCATATGTGCATATAAAATATGAACATGACAATTTATAATGAAAGTGCTCTACAGTTCATAAAACATTTTCCATTCCATTTCTTGACTGATGCTCAGAAAGTAACATGGGTAACAAAAGCTCCCCATTAAGCCCGTTGTCTGAACTTGTCATTTTTTACTCTTCTCTATCCTTCCCCATACATGGTCAAAAAGAAACTCATCTTCAATATCATCCATGGCTCCTAAATGTCTGTAAGATAGAGTTCACAATTCTTAATGTGGCATCTAAGTTTTCTTCATAATCCAGCCTGTCATATTCATTTTCATTCTCTCCCACTACTCTCCACGATGCATTCTGCACTCCAGCTACTCTGTACTGCTTGAGTTCTCCAGTGAGCACTTCCCTTCCCACCTTTGTGCCCTTTGCTCAGGCTGTCTCCTCTGCTTGGAATGCAGTTCTTCCTTGCACTACTTGGCAGTGCAAAAGGCAAAGGTTTTGGAATTAGTAGACCTATGTTCCAGCTGTGCCTTTTTCAGGTACTAGTTGTGCAGCCTTGGCAAATTTTTGATCTTCTCAGAAACTCTTTTTCTCAGCTGCAAATGGTGACAATAACGCCTATCTTGCTGGATGGCAGTGAGAATTATATAAAGTAAGACATCAAAAGTATCTATTATGTTTTCAAACTCTACTTTTGAGTAGATAGTAAATGCACATGACTCAAAACTCAGAAATGTATGAAAGAATATATCTCCCTTTCATCCCATCCCTCAGATGAAGTCCCTTAACAGAGGCTATATTTTTTTCCAATTTTTTGCACATACTTTAAGATATTATACACAAATGGCGGTATACATACACAGTCTTTGACATCTTTCTTATTTCACTTCATAATATATCTTGGAGAGTCTTCCCTGTCTGTACATAAACATCTGTCTTTTCCTTTTTTTAAATAGCTGTAGTTAGTGTTCCATCGTATGGATGCACCATCATTAGATAAGCCATTCCCCTATGGATAGACTTGAAGATTACTAGCAATCTTTTTTTCCCAAATATTTTATTATAAAGGTTTTCAAACATACACAAAAGTTTAATTTTGCAGTAAACACTCATACACCCACCAGCTAGATTCTATAAATAATATTTTATTATACACTTGAGTTATCACATATCTATCCATCCCTCCTATATTTCTATTAATTTCAGAATATGTTGCAGATATCATCACACCTCCCTTGAAATACTTAATGTGTAAAATTTATTATTAGATATTAAAATTTTGCTATTACAGTTAGTGCTGCAGTGAAAAGCTGTATAAACACTATTTCACATTTGTGTGGATATTTCAATTAGAAATTGAACTGTTAGAAATTTGTACTTATAATTTTGAGGAATATTGCCAAACTTTCCTCTGTCAAGATTGTAACAATTGACACTTCCACCAGAAATGTAGGTATCTGTTTCTCTTTACCTTTATAATACGTTATCAAATTTTAAAATATCTGCCAATACCAAAGGTGAAAATATCTTGTAGTTTTATACTGTATCTTTTTTTTCATGTGTTTAAGAGCCACTCATATTTCTTTTTATTTCAACTCTCTAGTCCTTTGTGTATGTTTCTACTGAATTACTGGCCTTTTCATATGGATTAGTAGAACTCTTTATATTTTAAGGAAACCAGCCCTTTGTACTATAAGCTGCAAATATTTTTTTCAAGTTTTTCATTTCTGTTTTGATTTTAATATGACTTATTTTCCCAAGCATAATTTTATTTTGTTAATTTACTTCCAAGCAGTACTTAATACTGATTTAGTATTTCTCCATTACTTACTGCCTCAGTCTCACAACTGCTTCACTCAAACTCTCCTGAATTATTTTCAGGGTCTAGATGTCCTGTGTCTTTCCCACCTATGGGATCCTGTACATGCTGTTTCTTTGTGGAGCATTCTCTCAGTTTTCTTCTCCTGGCTGATTTCTACTAGTCATTCAAAACTCACCTGAAGACTGCTTCTACAGTAAAGGTTTACCTTAATGCCCTAATTAAGTGAATTAATTCCCTAAATAAGTGCCTTATGTGCACACTGATCAGAACACTATCCTTCTGTAATGTAATTAACTACTTTCTCACTTTCCCCTCTAGATCTTTGGGGAAAAAGACTGTTATTTATTCATTCATCATTGTATCTTCAGCCTCTAGCCAAGTACCTGGCATACAAGTAGGTGCTCATAAATGTTTAAGGAAAAAAGTAAGAAAAGAAAAAGAGGAAGGAGCGGGGAGAGTGGGAGCAATTACATAAAAGGTGTTATGGGCAGAACTGTACCCCTCCAAATTCATATAATGAAGCCCTAACCCCCAGTACCTCAGAAAGTGACTCTATTTGGAGATGGGGCCTTTAAAGTGGTGAATAAGGTAAAATGGGGCCATTACTGTGGGCCCTTAACCCAATCTGTCTAGTGTTCTTATAAAAAGAGGAAAATTGGACACACAGAGAGATACCAGACATGCATGCAGACAGAGGAAAGACCGTGTGAGGACACAGGAAGAAGGTGGCTGTCTACAAGTCAAGGAGAAAGGCTTCAGGAGAACCTACTGATGCCTTGGTCTTGGACCTGTAGTCTCCAGAACTATGAGAAAATAAATTTCCATTGTTTAAGTCACCCAATCTCTGGCATTTTGCTATAGTAGCCCTAGCAAACTAATACACAGTCCTAGAAAACAAATACAGAGGGTTAGAGGACATAGAAGGGAAGATGCCTGGGTTAGGGTCTATCTAAGTGTAGTGCATTAGAGGCATATGAAAGATTCATATGTCCTGGCAAGTATGTCAAACTGAGAAAAAAACGATTCTTTATTTTCCATTCAGAACAAAGAGGAGAGGGTGGTTTTAAATTAAAACCTCTGTTCTCTAGATTATAATGTGAACATATAATTAAATTTGATCTTGATTGGGTAAGGCTCTCTCAGTTATAATTCTCATGGATTTAAGTCATAAACTATAATGGACTTACATGGTGTGAGAATTTAGTCTGATTATAATAAGCCACTCAAGCTTAAGGAGGCACATGCATTCACAGCAATATTGCATTGTTGGGACTGTTGAGAAATCCCTATAATTTTTAGTCTGTCTATAAAGTTGGATGGCATTTTATGATTTAGTGTTTCCCTCTTCACTACTGAGTTAGTTTCAAAGAGATACTTTTCTTAGAAGATGAAATTTGACACACTGGCATACTCAACGGCATTATGAAAAAGGAAAAATTAATCATGGAACATGAAGTTCTTGAGAGCTTTTTTGTGGTCGTATGTTTCATCTCTTATCATGGCCATATTTTTGTATTAAAAACTATATGCTAACTTTGAAAAACTGTCTATTTCCCTTCATATTTTGGGTAAGTCAATATATCTATGACAGTATATAAATCATTAAGTGAAATCAAGTAATGTCTGGTTTTCATCTCAAAATATGACTGAAATGTGTGAAATTATATTCTGTCTGTATTATGATAGCTATGACCAGGAGACAACATGGTTAATGTTCCTGACAGACTATAAAATCACCCAGCCAGGAATGGTGAAAGCTGTTAATCAGGAAGATAACCTTTGAAAGCCTTGTGCCTTTCATAATTGTTGCTAGTTAAATATGAACATCTGGGAAATCGTTACGAATTCATTGTGCATAAATCTATTGCCTATGTACAGAACTCCTTTTTATCACAAACAGACTTTCCATAATAAGGAAAGAATAAATGTATCAACTTTTTTTTAACCATACACATATTTGATGTACCATTTATTAACAAAAATTGACATTGCCCTTGGATGTCCATAACGCTGGCTATAAAATGGGGATAATAATATTTAGCTGAGAACATATCTAAAAGGTTTAATGTTTTAACAATGCTTTGAGAATTTAAATGCTTTGAATGTGCTAATTTTTATGATGTCTCAGAGGTTCACTTTAATATTTATCTTATGATATATGAAGTAAACTGAGTGAATGGCCTTCTGTTTTACACATACATACATACATAACATAGGTTGATAAATTTTTGTGATTTCCACAAGCCAGTCCTTATTCTTCTAATATTTTTTACTAGTAATCTAGAAATAATCTTTCAACATGGGCACTTACACCATTCAGTGAAGAGGTTTCTTATAGACTTCTTATAGACACAAATGCTGAAGGCCTAAATTACTTATGAAAAGTGAAAAGCCAAAGACAGTCATACAATTTTTAACTGAATAAACATTCTCCCACCTAACAAAACTTGATTATCAATGCCAGAAGATTTTGAGAGGCAATTCTCATGCCATTTGAAAAGGAACACTGAATTTTACACAATGGGAAACAAGGAACAGATTACAGCTCTGCCTAATGGTGTTAAGATACTAAAACTCTTCTGTTATAAATCTTAATTTGCTGAAGTATATAACTAGGACAGACCCTAATCCCAAATGAAAATTAATTGAAAGTTGTTTTTAAAAACATGGTAGGAGACATTTCTCTTTTTAATGCTGCCAAACAGAACTGACTCTGGACATTTCTTCATTGCCCTTTCAGCCAACTTAGACCATAATGAGAACCAGTCCTTTTGTTTTTTAATCCAACAGCTTACATAAAATTTAAAATCTAGATTCTTTATTAAAATACGTGAAAAAGGGCTTTCAAAAAGCTTGGCATTAAGGGTATACATATTTATCCATAACAGTAAGTAACATACATATGTATAATATAACCCACGGGCAAAATAATAGTGTACATCTGTCATTTATACTTGTGGATAAGGCATATCTATTCCCTAGAATAAGCTCTCCTGTATTAACATTGGAGAAAAAATTATTTCAATACATCAGTATGAAAAAAAAAATCATAGCTGAAACAGAACGCTAAAATACTATGTAAATTAGGTCAGAAAATCTTACGAGAGATCCTTATAACATGTCATTTAAAATTGTAATTGAAAAAATATTTGTGTAATTGGTTTGTTACTCATCTCCCCCATTAGTTTGTGAACTGAGGTGCTAAAGTACTTGTTTTGAAGAATCACTGTTTACATAGAGAGAGGGAAAAAGGGCAAGTAAGAACTAAGATTTCTTGCCTACTTAGTACAGGTCAGCTCCTATGGTATAGAAGCTTCATTTCGTTTAATACTCAAAACAGCTCTGGACAGAAAGTATCAGAGTCTCCATAAGCAGCTAAGAAACTGAGATAAAAGAGATTAAGTGACGTTCTCCATTAGCAGAGCCAAATCTAGGACTAGATCCCAACCCAGTACTTTTCCCATTTGGCCATGGTACATCCTTAAGGAAAGCAAAGATAAGCCTTTTATAAAGGACTGATTGGCTTTTGTTTTTATAAAGCAGAAAATCAGTACTTTCTCCAGCCTCCAACCAGTGGTTCATAAGCTTTACTGCTCATCAGAATCATCTGAGGAGCATTTAAAAAGTACCTGGGTCCCACAGCAAGAGACCCTGATTCAGAAGGTCTGGGGCAGGCGTTTGTATTTTTAAAAATCTCCGTAGGTGAATCTGATGCTTATTCAGGCTCGAAGTTCTGTTCTTTTCCAAGTCTAGCAAATGTTCCATCCCTATCCTTTCCTAAATTATAAACATCTTGAAAGGGGAAGATTAGAAGTCTATGCAAACTAATATCTTCTGTACTTAAGTTCCAGGCACTGTATAAAAGGGTTTCATATATATTACTCCCACCCCCTCACATAATCTCATTTAGTAGGCAGTAGACATTGGAGCAATGCTTACCTATGCCCAGTTACCAATTTTTTAAACTTATGAAAACAATAAAGGCATATCTTATTTCTAAAGCACACCTTATGTCTCTCTTAAATATTTCAAACATCACTGTTCAAGATTTAACAAATCTTAAAAAAAAAAAAAACAACCACCCAGGGAAAAAGCCTTTCTCTAAGCCCAAGAAATTTAAGAATTCACATTGTGCTGCTTCCTGACCCTACCTATTAAAGTATCTATAATCTCTAATGCCCTGCAAAGCCCTTTGCAAATATTTATAGACCTCCAAGGGTTCTCTCATGGGTGCTCTTGAACAAGCCCTGTCAGCTACTACATGTCGTCTGGCACTTCCCTCTTCTGCTTTGGATAACCCTCACCCTCATGATAGCTGAAATTAGGCCTCTGAGATCTTCCATGATGTGTAAATGTGTTTATCAGCTGCCTCTGGTTGACAGATGACTGATCTGCCACCATAACCTGCTGGACACTGCTGCCTCTGCCAAGTACTGTGCCCGTTTCCAATGAATACCACTATCTCCTGTTGTTTTCCTGCCAGTGAGCCAGCTCTTGAAGCTAAAGTTGCTTTGGGCTGTCTGAAGTTCATAACATGTAGAAGTTACTCTGTGTTGCATGAAAAGCAGCTGGGTGGCTGGGGATGTCTCATTTTCTGATTCAGTGTTGATTTTTCCACGTGAGTACAGAAGCAGTACTGCTCCAAAGGCTTCCAGGACTTTAGTGTGGAGCTCTCTGCTTCTCTTTGTAGGTCCCTCCTGCCTATGTCTCCATACAATTCACATGGGAATTTAAGTGGGAATGGCTGGTAGATTAATCAAATGATAGACACAATATTCTCAGAAGTATCACTCCTAACAATTACTAAAGCTTTATTACTAGGTTAACTTTGTCTAACTTCATCTTCCCTGCACAGGCGTTCTCTCTCCAGAAGTTCTATTTAGTCTCTCCTATAAACTGTCTTCTGGCTGATCAGTTGCACCAGTCCAACAGATGTGCCCAGACTGTCTGTGATGGGCCTGGCTTATGTCCAGAGTAGGGACCACCACGATACCTACATCAACATGAGACTGGTTTGTAGAGTATGAGATAAGAAAAGAAAAAGATGGTTGCAGTGGTTAAGGGGCACTTTACAATTTTCTTTGCCTTCCTCTATATCTCATACATAGAATATGAACTAGCCACATCCCTGAATAAATATCTTCCTGAACACATATACAGGAAAAACTTCCATCTGGAGGAAAAGTTCTGAATCCACAGTAGAATTATGTCCCCAGAACACTGGCCTATTGAAAACAAAGCTGGGAGAGCTATAGTAAGGGGTGGGTTATCAGAAGCTAAGATTCTATGTAAACATCAGTTTTTACTAACTTATCAGACAGTCCTGGAGTTTTGGTTTGTTTTTCTTTTTTTTCTTCTATGGATCTGTTCTTCACTTCTGCTTCCATCAAGGTCCATCAAGGTCTTTGCTAGAATTTTTTGTTCTCTCTCATGGGTATCTTTATTTCCTGTCCATTTGTGTTGTCTTTTTCAGGCCTTGCTGGGAAATGTGCTTAAATTTTTTTCTGTCCAAATCATCCTGTTCCTAACTTAGCCTTTTTTAGCTCAGATCCTAACCACAGGTACTCTGTTTTTCTTGTCTCAACTTCAAAGATATTGGCTTTTAGGGAATAGATTGGATGGTACTGAAGGAGGGTAGGAGCAGTGACAGAGGCAGGATTGTAAAATAATTGTGTTTAATATTGTGACCCTGCCTTCTTCCTGGGTTTGTGTGTCTTAAAATTTTGGGACTTTATCTTGTAGATGATGGGGACCCACTGGTGGTTTTTGAGAAGTGTGAAGTGTGATATGATGAAATTGTCTGCCCATAATGGGTAATCTGGATTAATGAAGGGAGATGTCAAAACAGGTTATTAGGATACAATGGAAGGAAAAGGGGACAGAATTTTTTAAATGAGGTTTTAAGTGGAGGACGTATATGTCAGCAATAGAAATGCAGCTATCAGAACTGGCAAATAATTTGGGAGAGAATAAAATGTACTAAATTTGGGGTAAAACACATTTCAGATAATGGTGTTTGAGGTGGCTAATGATATAGAACTGGAGCTTAATAGAGATGGTATAAACATAAATACAGAGAAAAAGAGTTAAAATTGTTGCACAGGGTCACATTACCAAATAAAAGAACATAGAGAACCGAACACCAAGAACCAAATAAACCCTGGGAACACCCACAGTCACCAGAATGGAAAGTGAAAAAAGGAGATTCAGATTTTAGCCAAAAAGTGGACATTAAAGAGTGACTCTTGTTAAACAGAACAAGAAGCAGTAACTGTTGCTTCATTTTTACCCTGGAGTAAAGGCTCAAACAAGCTCTAGCAGGCTTAGTTCACTGGCTGGCACTACACCAGAACATCACCCTAATGTTGTCTTTGAAGACTCTTCTTCTGATTGGGGTTTTTTCTACTTCATTAATTGCATTTCCCTAAAATGAGTCCAATGCACTCTTGCCTTGGGCTGAAACAAAGTTATATTTATCGATACATTAAAAATGTGCATGGTAGGACAGGCAGTGCCTGAAATATAGGGGTTTAATAAACATGGCAAAGGAATAAGCGAGGGATTAAATGTGCAAAGCTTTAATTCAGCACAGACTGGGTGTAGAAATTGGAATACTGAATAAAATTCAAAATGGCAATAATATTGTAGAAGTTGGCCAATAGATGCAACAATAAAGACTGAATAGAGTAGATTTTTCTAAGTAAAACCACTCTGAACCAGTAAAGATTTAGCAATGGTATTGAATATCCATGACAAAAAAAACCTGGGTCCCTATGAAAACTGCAGGTTAAATCTGAGCCAATGATGCTATGCTATAATTTAAAAACCAAGTTTTGTACAAGAGTATTTTCAGCATGTTACTGATAGGAAATACAAGATAATTACCCCTTTAGGCTCAGCACTGGGCAAGCCTTAATAAAGGTACTGATTAGCTTCAGTTTTAGGCCCTGAACACATCTATAGAGGATTTGGAAGGAATCCCAAGAGGACTGATCAAAGAGATTAAAGGAATAAAAAATGATAAGAAAATTGTCCCCAAACAGAAAGACAAAGAAATGTGGTTTATTTAACCTAAGAAAGAGAAGGCTGATAAGCAAGTAACAGTCTTCAAGTATTTTGCCAATGTGGCGAGCAGCTGTTCTATTTCCCTGTAGGCAGGACAAGAGAAAATGAGCTTCCACAGTGGAGGAAAGCAGGCTGCACCACTGGTTTTTTCCCAAAGAACTTCCTCCCTGCAGGGGCTGCAGTGTACTGTTTGAGAGGACCCTAACAGGCAGTGGCATTTCTCTTTCTCTGGTCCCTCCTTAAGGAGGGAATGTGCAGTTATGTATCTAAACAACTGTCCAGGGAAAAGGGAGAAATTCTATAAACAGAGAAATCCTTTGCTAGCTTTATAGTCCTCAAAATCATCTCCCATACACTTAGGCATCAAGAGATGTGAGAAGGAATTTTCTTAAGATTCTTAAGAGGGTGAATTCTGAACCTTAAATCATATAAAATATTTTTTTAAAGAAAATGTTGCCACTTATTAGCTATAAGTCTGCTCTGCATATGTCCTACTGTGCCACTCAGAAAATAACTTTATTCAGTTAACTATATTCCTAGCCAAGGGTAAAAGGACACTCTACTTGCCATTATTCTACAAAATTGGAAGTTTGCAGACTTTCTGAAAATAAGTTACAACTCTTCTGAAAGGAATTATTCAAATGTCAGTGTAAGCCTATAAAGCAAAATGACTAGATGATGGCATTTTTATTATTGCCCTGTTCCAATTCTTTTCTCCTTTAGAAGTAAGGGATCACTTTACATCAGGTTCTAAGCTCAGGAACATTCGGCTTCAGTCCATCCCTCTGAATTTAGAAAATTACAAGGAACAAAATGAAAGATGACTCTCTCCCATCTCTTTCTTGGACTCCAGAATCTCAGATTCATGAGTCATTAGACTTTTTGAGTCACAGACTCAATTTAAAAAGAAGCCAAGGAAAATCCTTTGGGGTTACTGTATGATTCTCAAGGCAAGAGTGGCTTCAGAATCACCTGCAGAATAGCAGAATCACTATTCAAATTATAAATTCGCCCTTTCCTCCCTCTCTATTGAGCCAGGACAATACATAAGGGGAATGAGTGAGTAGCAAGCTCATACCTCATTTGACCTACATTTGCTTGCTAGATGCATTTCACTTGGGGGTTATGGTCACTCGGCTGTACTTTGGAATAATGCTGTATCCTGGTTGAACAGCAGCTTCCTGGGATGTGCTAATCTTGCAATAATTTCTACTTGGCTTTGGCCCATGTTTCTGTTTTAGCTTTTTAAATTATATCTTATGGTAATTTTTGACCATATATCATTTCTTCAAACTGATTAATTAAAACAAATTCTTTAGGTGTCTTGGCTTCTGTCCTCTTTCCTTGGATGCAGGAAATGTCCCTGAGGGCTTCCTGTGTCCTGTTCTTCTTTCTATCCTGTTCTGTAACAGCAATAGAACCATTTGCCCCTCCAACCTCACTTGGTCAGTTTTACATATATGTTGTAATCTTAAAAAGGTTCCATGTATTTGGGGTCCAATTTAGCAACAGAAAACTTGTTTACCTTAATATCTAGCATAATATAGTTAAGATATAGTACAGTATATAGTAAGTACTTAGTATTTGGTGAATAGATGTGTGAATGAATGACCTGTGTCATAGTCAAGCTACTGGCAATTTTCTGTTTTATAAAGTTCAAAATAATTTTACTCTGTTACCTATATTCTCAGGCAATTGTAAAAGAACATCCTATTATGTATTAGCTATTTAAATTTAATTGAAATTAAACAAAATTTAAAATTCAGTTCCTCAGTCACACTATTTCAAGTGCTCAATACCCACATGTGGCTGGTGCCAACCACATTAGACAGTGGAGATACAGAACATCTCCATTATCACAGAAAGTTCTACTAAACAGTACTGGATTAGACCACTTTCAGATTTATCAATACAGTATTGGCTTTCTATATAATATTGTGCCAAATACTGGCTGTATCTAACCTTTCAGTACACTTCAAGAACTAAAACTCCTTGCCCTAGTCCAAAGCAGATCACACAACAGTTTATTTCCCCAATCTGGCAACACAATGACAAGAAACATCTAAACTCCACATAAAAACTATAGCAAAGGGGCTTCCCTGGTGGCGCAGTGGTTGAGAGTCCGCCTGCCGATGCAGGGGACACGGGTTCGTGCCCCGGTCCGGGAAGATCCCACATGCCGCAGAGCGGCTGGGTCCGTGAGCAAAGGCCGCTGGGCCTGCGCGTCTGGAGCCTGTGCTCCGCAACGGGAGAGGCCACAACAGTGAGAGGCCCGCGTACCGCAAAAAAAAAAAAAAAAAAAAAAAAAAAAACTATAGCAAGGAGAAACTTCACTTGTCTAAGTCACCTAAGGAGCAAAAGACATTGCTGTGTGTGTGTGTGTATTTGTGTTTATATGTATGTGTGTGTATATAAGAGATACTTGAATCAAAGATTTAAAGCCATAATTAATTTTTTCATTTTATATTCCAACCCCAAATTTCCTGTTGATCATCCCCGGCATGAAATATATTCTACAGAACAGAAGGAAACCTGTGAACCTCTTCTTTTCACAACACAATAAACTTTCTTCACATTTATAAAGGACCTAAGAAAGTCCTAAATAACTGCATGTAGAGCACCTAAATAATAAAACAGTTCAGATGGCTGAATCTATGGCAATGCCTAAAGGCATTCAAAGCTAAAGGGAGAGTATTTTCTCTAAACAGGTTTTTAGCAGGCCTCATTTTTATTTAAAAAAATTTTTTTTGTTAATACAGAACTAGGTTCACAAATAATGCTCCATGAACTTGCAATAGCTTAGATGTACAGTTATACACCTATATCTATCTATATTTATAAACACACACACACACACACACACACACACACACACACAAACACCTACTGTCATTCAAATTGATCCTGTGATGAAGAAAGTGATCCTCAGGTTTCTAGGTCACTGTATCTTACTAAATTAGATATTCAGGTTTGTTATTAAGATTTTACAAATAAATATTTACCCACAAAGAAGAATAATTCAGTTCAAGTGGGTGGTAAAGAACATTATTTTTTATTTATTTGACTAGAGTGCTGCTGTGGGGTACAACTAGGCTAGTAAAAACATTATATGGTCTGGTATATTTCTTTACTTGTTTGCAACATTAAATCACAGTTTTAGCAGACACTAGAGATTATAATACTTCCTAGTAATAATACAAATATGCATTAGCTACCCAGGTCTCCTCAGTCTCTTAGGAAATCACAATATGACCTTCACTAAAAAATCTGGCCCAACGCCTACAGAAGCCAAACAAGATTTGTGGGATGATGTGAAATCCAAGTGAATGTGCTTACCGAGGTGCAATGAATCTAGTGAAGCAGCACCTTAACCCTTGTTTAAATCTACTTCATCTTAATAATCTTGCAAAGGATCATAACACCTCAACCACTGCCAATGAAGGTCAAAAACAGATTCTGTCAGAGCAGTGGCTAAGACGGTGGAGTAGGACCTTGAGCTCACCTCCTCCCACAGGCACCTCCAAAATTACAACTATTTACAAAATCACTATCTATGAGAATGACCTGAAGACCAGAAGAAAAGATTTTTCACAACTAAGATATAAAGAAGGAACTATAATGAGACAGGTAGGAGGGGCAGAGACATGGTATAGTCAAGACCCACACCTTGAGGTAGGCAACACACAAAAGGTAAGACAATCACAATTGCAGAGGTTCTCCCCAAGGAGTGAGGGGTCTGAGTCCCACATGAGGTTCTCCAGCCTGGAGGTCCTGCACCAGGAAGAGACCCTAGAATGTCTGGGTTTGAAGGCTAGCAGGTCTTGCATATAAGAAAGCTGGAAGACTGTAGGAAACAGAGACTTCACTCTTAAAGACTGCACACAAAATCTAACACACTCTGAATACTAGTGCAGAGGCAGTAATTTAAAAGGAGCCTGGGTCAGACCCATTTGCTGATGTTGGAGAACTTCCTAGAGAGTCAGGAGGCAACCAGGACTCCCCCTGGGGACACAGACACTGGCAGCACTCACTTTTGGGAGCTTGTTCTACCATGAGGACACTGGTACTAGCAAGCACCCTTTTGGAGTGCTCCCTCTAGCTTATTAGTGCCAAGCGCTTACCCAAACCAGCCATAGGACCTCACAAACTATGCATCTAGCCATTCCAGGACCTGGCTCTGCCTACCAGTGGACCAGTGCCAGCCCCACAATCCTCCAGGCTGCACAGTCAGTCACATCGGAAGCCAATTCTGCCCACTAGCAGACCAACAGCCACTGCACTTGTAGGATCTGGCAGCCAACTGGGCCAGGGAACAGCCCCACATAACACTGCTCCCACAGTAGTAAGCCCTGCCACAACAGAAGGGTCCATGAAGCCCACATAAGGGGCACCCCTAGAACATATAGCTCTGGTGACCAGAGGGGAGTGTGCTGCTGGGCCCCATAAGACATCTCCTATATAAGACCACTTTTCCATGATTTAGAAATGTAACCAAGTTACATAATACATAGAAACAAACACAGAAAATTGGGCAAAATGAGAAGACAGAGAAATATGTTCCAAACAAAGGAACAAGACAAAACCCTACAAAAAGAACTAAACTAAATGCAGATAAATAATCTACCTAATAAAGAGTCCAAGGTATTGATCATAATAATGCTCTATGAACTTGGAGGAAGAATGGATGAACACAGTGAGAAGCTTAACAAAGAGTTGGAGAATATAAAGAGGAACCAAACAGAGTTGAAGAATACAATAACTGAAATGAAAAGTTCATGAGAAGGAATCAACAGAAGATTAGATGATACAGAGGAATGAATCTGCAAACTGGAAGACAGAGTAGTGCAAACCACCCAAGCTGAAAAGAAAAAAGAATTTTTAAAAAAAGGATAGTTTAAGAGACCTCTGAGACAACATCAAGTACACTATCATTCACATTATTGGGGTCCCCCCCAAAAAGAGAGAAAGGGGCAGAGAACTTATCTGAAAAAATAATAGCTGAAGATTCCTTAACCTGGGAAAGGAAACAGACATCCAGGCCCAGTAAGCACAGATATTCCCAAATAAGACCAACCCAAAGAGGTCCATACCAAGACACATTATAATTGAAATGGCAAATATTAAAGATAAAGAGAGAATCTCAAAAGCAGTAAGAGAAAAGCAACTAGTTACATATAAAGGAACTCCCAAAGAACTATCAGCTGTCTTTTCAGCAGAAACTTTGCAGGCCAGAAGAGAGTGACATAATATATTCAAAGTGATGAAAGAAAAAAAACTTACAACCAAGAATACTCTACCTGGCAAGGCGATCATTCAGATTTGAAGGAGAGGTAGTGTTACAGACAAGAAAAAGTTAGGAGTTCAGCAACACTAAGCCAGCTTTACAAAACTGTTAAAGGGACTTCTCTAAGCAGAAAATAAAAGGCCACATCTAGAAATATGAAAATTACAAAAAGAAAAATCTCATTGGTTAAGGCAAAGATACAGTAAAGGTAGTAAACCACTTAGAAATTTAGTAGGAAGGTTAAAAGACAAAAGTAGTAAAATCGTCTATATCCACAATAAGTAGATAAGGAATACACAAAACAAAAAAGATAAAAAATATGTCAAAAACACTGAATATTGGGGGGCAGAATGCAGGGTTGTTAGAATTTGTTTGACTTAAGAGACCATAATCTTAAAATAATCACATATATATACAGGATGTTATATATGAATCTCATGGTAATCACAAACCAAAAACCTATAATAGATACACATACACAAAAAATAAAGGAATACAAAATAACACTAAGGAAAGTCATCCAATCACAAGGGAAGAGAACAAAAGAAGAAAGGAACAAAAGGAAATATAAAAATACCAGACAACAATTAACAAAAGAGCAATAAGTACATACCTATCAATAATTCTTTAAATGTAAATGGACTAAATGCTCCAATTAAAAGATACAAAGTGGCTGAATGGATAAAAAACAGGGTCTATATATACACCACCCATAAAAGACTCACTTCAGATATAAAGACACACATAGACTGAAAGTGAAGGGATGGAAAAAAATATTCCAAGCAAATGAAAAACGAAAAGAAAGCTGGGGTAGCAGTACTTATATCAGACAAAGTAGACTTTAAAACAAAGACAGTAACAAGAGACAAAGTACACTACATGATGAGAAAGGGACCTATCAAACAACAAGATATAACAATTGCAAATACATGCACCCAACACAGGAGCACCTAAATATGTACAATAAATATTAATAAACATATAGGTAGAAACTGATAGTAACACAGTCATAGTAAGGAAATTTAACACCCTACTTACATCAATGAACAAATCATCCAGACTGAAAATCAATAAGGAAAAACTGGCCTTAAATGAAACATTAGACCAAATAGCTAATAGCTATATATAGAACATTCCATCCAAAGCAGTAGAATACACATTCTTCTCAGGTGCACAGAGAACATTCTTTAGGATAGATCACATTCTAGGTGACAAAATAAGTCTCAATAAATTTAAGAAGTTTGAAATCACATCAGGTATCTTTTCCAACAACAGCTGTATGAGACTGAAAATCAACTACAAGAAAAAAAAAACAAAACAAGTATGTAGAGGCTAAACAAAATGCTCCTAAACAACCAATGGCTCACTGAAGATCAAAGAGGAAATTTTAAAAATACTCAGAAACAAATGAAAATTGAAACAAAATGATTCCAAGTCTATGGGATGCAGCAAAAGCAGTTCTAAGAGAGAAGTCTATAGCAATACAAACATAACTCAGGAAACAAGAAAAATCTCAAATAAACAACCTAACTTTACATCTTGAAAGAGAAGAACACACAAAACCCCAAATTAGTAGGAGGAAACAAAAAATAAATAGCAGAAATAAATGAAATAAGAGACTAAAACAATAATAGAAAAGACCAGTGAAACTAAGAGCTGGTTCTTTGAAAAGATAAACAAAATTGATAAACCTTTAGCCAGATACATCAAGAACAAAAGAGAGAGGGCCAAAATAAATAAAATCAGAAATGAAAGAGAAGTTACAACCAATACCACAGAAATCTCCAAAGGATCCTGAGAGATTACAACAAACAATTACATGACACTAAAATAAACATTCTAAAAGAAAGAGATATATTCCTAGAAGCATATACTCTCCCAAGACTAAATCAGGAAGAAAGAGAAAATATAAACAGAGCAATTGCCAATAATGAAATTGAATCAATAATAAAACTTTCAACAAACAAAAGTCCAGGACCAGATGGCTTGACAGGTGAATTTTACCAAACATTTAAATTAGCATTAACACCTATCCTTCTCAAATTATTCCATAGAATTGAGGAGGAAGGAATGCTTCTGAACTCATTCTATAAGGTCAGCATGCTGATACCAAAACCAGACAAAGATACCACAAAAAGTGCTCTTTGTACATTACAAAAATTAGCACATAATTTCAATTATAACCTAAATTTTATTTATTACAAGAAAAATAAGTTTATGTTTATAATTTTTAGTTTCATTTTTCAAGTTAAAATCCCAATCAACCCTTTAATTCTTATTTACTATGAAATTTTGGTCCCTGTTTGATGTGGATTCCCCTTTTCCCTAGTACCAATCATCCTTGGTTAGAGAGGACCACCAAGTTTTGCTTTTGGCTTAGGATATAAGGAAGTGATAGAAGGAGGGGATCTTGAAGGATGGACTGGGTCTTAACAGAAGTGAGGAAATGCTTTCTATAGAAAGAAAGAAAGTTAGGAAAAGACACAGAAATGGAAAAGTGTAGATATGTCAGAAGGAAAAGAAATAGATAAATTTGACCTGAAAGGTCAGTTTAAATCAGACATAAAGGAGCTTTGAGGGCCCACTTTTAGTTGGTATGCACTGGGGAACCCTTCAAAGTTTATATGCACAGGAGAATAAAATAATCTGAGGTTCTCTTAAAAAGATTACTTTGGTTAGGAGCATTTTGTTTAACCTCCACAAATTTCTGTTTTCTGCAGGTTTTTTTTACTTCTTGTAGTTGTTGAGGTGAAGTAGGATTTGACTAGTAACAGAAAGATCCCTTAAGGAGCTTCTATAAAAGTACAGGCAAGAGGTAAGCAATACAGGGGGCCATGACAGAGAGAATGATAAGCCAATGGGATGACATTACACAACACATAAAGGGAGGAACAGGTTTGGCGAGGAGAGCAGATGCTGAAATTATCTTTGTACAAGTTGAATTCCCAAGCAGCCTGAACCCCAGGTCTAAATCTTGGAGAAATCAGGGTTAAAAATAAAGATTTGGGGTCTACTGCACAGAAAGGCTTGGGGTAAATGAAATTGGTAACAGAGAGAGCAAAGAAAAGGAGGGGATTTAAGACAAAGCCTTGTGTACTGCCTATATTTTAGGAGGAAGGAAGAGGAATAGTTAACAAAGAAGAGAGAGAAAGTGTGATCACAGTTAGAAGGAAAACAAGGAGAGTTCAGCTCCAGAGTAGCCAAGGGAAGATGAGCTTCATATAGGAGGCACTGAAATAAGGAGGGCTAAAACTGAGAAAAACTTCAAATGTGATGATGAGGAGGTCATTGGGGATGGCCTTTAAGAGAATGGTTTTACCTGAGGATTAATAAAAGAGGTTTAAATTTGTTGAATGGACCTGCTCATAGACTTATTAAGCTGGAGACCTGCAGCATTATGTGACAGAGAAGCCCCGGACTAGGTGCCATGAAGCATGGGTTCTATCACTAAGTCTCCTGAGTAGCCATGTGGCCCTGTAATGGCCATTTAACCCCTCTGGACATTAACCTCCTCACTTGTAAAATAAAAGATGGCAGAGACTTGGGAGAGGAGCTGGAATTGCATACTACCTACAATTACAAGAAATAATAAAAAATAAATTCCTTCTCCAATGAACAAACTTTTGAGAGGTTTATTAAAAGCATTGGCTTTAGAGCCAGACACATCTAAAATTGACATTAGCTTGGGCGCCTAAGATCTATAGTATTAGACAAGTGATTCAACCTCTAAACTGTGGTTTCCTCTTCTGTCAACTGAAGTCAATACCAGTACCTCCCTTGAAGGCTGTAGTAGAAATTACATGAGGTATGGAAAAGTATTAGTATAGTTCCTGGAACTTAAAAAAGGTTCATAAATATTCGTTTTCTGAATGAATTAATGTCAGCTAGTATTCTTAGGATCAGAAATAAGACAGAATCATGCAAGGAAGAGCACATGAAGGGGGTGAGAGCTTGAAATAAATAAAAAGTGAGAGGGAAAGGGCAGAGGTTTACAGAGACACGAATGAAGAGTCAAATATCAGCTGGGCTCAAATGCCAGCTCTGTCACATAGTGGTAGTGTGACTTGAGAAAGCCGCCATTTGAAACAAAAATGGCAGGTTCTTTACCTAAATTAAATCTGAGAATTGGGTCCATGAATGTTAGCTATATGGTTCTTGGTTCTTTTTTTGCATATTTGTAACACTTCATAATTTAAAATTTTATTACTTTATGTAAGTTTCAGGTGTACAGAATTATAATGCACCATCTGTATACACTACAAAGTGATCACCACTACAAGTCTAGATACCATCTGTCACCATACAGTTGACCTCTTTCACCCATTTCTCCTACGCCCAAACTCCCTTCCCACCTGGTAACCACTACTCTGTTCTCTGAATCTATTAGTTTGTTTTTGTTGAATTTTGTTTGGTTCTTTTTTTTTTTTTTAGAGTTCACATTTAAGTGAAAATAGTATGGTATTTGTCTTTCTCCATCTGGCTTATTTCACTTAGCATAATACCTTCAAGGTCATTCCAAGTTGTCACAAATGACAGGATTCCATTTTTTTATGGCTTAGTAGTATTTCTCTGTGTATATACCACATATTCTTTATTCATTCATCCAATAATGGACAATTACATTGTTTCCATGGCTTGGCTATCACAAATAATGTGAAATTAACACAGGGGAGCATATATCTTTTCAAATTAGTGTTTTTGTGTTCTTCAGATAAATGCCTGGAAGTGGAATAGCTGGGCATTTGCTGGTTCTGGTATTAAGTTTCTTTAAGGAATCTGCATACTGTTTTCTGTAGTGGCTGCACCAACTTACAATCCCACCAACAGTGCATGAAGGTTCCTTTTTCTTCACATCCTCTCAGACATTTGCTACTTCCTGTCTTTTCCATAATGGCCATTCTAACAGGTGTGAAGTGGCATCTCATTGTGGTTTTGATTTCCATTTCCCTAATAATTAGTGATGTTAAACATCTTTTCATGTGCCTGTTGGCCATCTGCAAGTCATCCTTGGAAATATGTCTATTCAGATCCTCTATTCACTTTTTAAGTGGATTGTTTGTTTTTCTGTTGTTGAGTTGTATGAGTTCTTTGCATATTCTGGATATTAACTTTTTATCAGATATATATCTTCTCTCATTAAGTAGGTTACCTTTTCATTTTGTTGATGGTTTCCTTCGCTGTGCAGAAGCTTTCTAGTTTGATGTAGTCCCATTTGTTTATTTTTTCGTTTGTTTCCCTTATGTTTGGAGTCAGATCCACAAAAACATAGCTAAGACTGATGTCAATGAGGTTACTGCTTATTTTCTCTTCTGGAAAATTTATGGCTTCAGGTCTTACATTCAAGTATTTAATCCATTTTAAGTTAATTTCTGTGTATGGTTAAGACAGTGGTCCAGTTTCATTCTTTTGCATGTGGTTGTCCAGTTTTCTCAATGAAATTTATTGAAGAGACTATTCTTTCTCCATCGTATGTTCATTCCTCCTTTGTTATAAAGTAATTGTCCATATATGTGTCGGTATATTTCTGGGCTGTCAATTCTGTTCCATTGATCTGTGTGTCTTTTTTTGTGTATGCCAGTACCATATTGTTTTGATTACTGTAGCTTTACAGTATGGTTTGAAATTAAGGAGCATGATATCTCCAGCTTTGTTTTTCTTTCTCAAGATTGTTTTGGCTATTTGAGATATTCTAACATTCTATACAAATTTTAGAATTATTTGTTCTAGTTCTATGAAATATACCATTGGAATTTTGAAGGGATGCTTTGAATCTGTAGATTACTTTGGGTAGTAGGAACATTTTAATAATATTGATTCCTCCAATACATGATCATGAAATATTTTTCCATTTATATGTGTCTTCAATTTATTTCATCAGTGTCTTTATAGTTTTCAGAGTACAGGTCTTTCACCTCCTTGGTTAAATTTGTTCCTAGGTATTTTATTCATTTGATGCAATTTTAAATGGGATTGTTTTCTTAATTTCTCTTTCTGATAGTTCATTATTAGTATCTAGAAATGCCACAGATTTCTGTATATTGATTTGGTGTCCTGCAACATTACTAAGTTCATTTATTAATTCTAGTAATTTTTTGGTGGAGTCTTTAGGGTTCTATGTATACTCTATCATGTCATCTGCAAAAAGTGATGGCAATTTTTTACTTCTTCCTTTCTGATTTGGATGACTTATTTTTTCTTGCCTAACTGCTGTGGTTAGGACTTCTAAACCTCTGTTGAATGAAAGTGGTGAAGGTGGGCATCCTTGTCTTGTTCCCAATCTTAGAAGAAAAGCTTTTCACTGTTGAGTATGATGTTAGCTGTGGGTTTGTCATATATGGCCTTTATTATGTTGAAATACATTCCATTTGTACCCACTTTGTTGAGAGTTTTTATCATAAATGGATGTTGAATTTTCTCAGATGCTTTTTCTGCATATACTGAGATGATCATATAATTTTTATCCTTCATTTTGTTAATGTGATGTATTACCTCGATTAATTTGAGGATGCTGAACCGTCCTTGCATCCCTGGAACAAATCCCACTTGACTGTGAGGTATGATCCTTTTAATGTATTGTTGGATTCAGTTTGCTAATATTTTGTTGAGGATTTTTATATTTATGCTCAACAAGGATATTGGCTTGTAATTTCTTTTATTTATTTATTTATTCATTCATTCATTTATTTATCCTTCTCTGATATTGCTATCAGGGTGATGCTAGCTCTGTAAAATGTGTTTGGAAAGTTTTCCTCCTCTTCAGCTTTTTGGAAGAGTTTGAGAAGGAAAGGTATTAAATCTTCTTTGAATGTTTTGTAGAATTTGTCAGTGAAATTGTATGGTCCTGGGCTTTTGTTTGTTGAGATTTATTATTATTGTTTCAACCTCCTTACAAAAATTGGTCCATTCTGATTTTCTATTTCCTCATTATTCAGTCTTGGAAGATTGTCTGTTACTAGGAATTTGTCCATTTCTTCTAGGCTGTCCAATTTGTTGGTGTATAGTTATTCATTGTAGTCTCTTATGATCCTTTGTATTTCTGTAGTATCAGTTTTAACTTGTCATTCATTTCTAATTTTATTTGAGTCCTCTCTCTTTTTTTCTTGCTTAGTTTAGCAAAAGATTTGTCAATTGATTTTTATTTACCTTTTCAAAGAACCAGCTCTTAATTTTACTGATCTTTTCTAATTTTTTTAGTCTCTATTTCATTTATTTTCTCTCTGATCTTTATTATTTCCTTCCTTCTACTAATTTTTGACTTTGCTTACTCTATATTTTCTAGTTTCTTTCAATGTAAAGTTAGACTATTTATTTGGGATTTTTCTTATTTCTTGAGGTAGGCCTGTATTGCTATGGACTTCCCTCTTGGAACCACTTTTGCTGCTTACTATGGCCTTGGTATGTCATATTTCTATTTTCATTTGTCTCTAAGTATTTTTGATTTCTCCTCTGATTTCTTCTATGACCCATTGGTTTTTCAGTAGCATGCTGTTTAATCTCCACATTTTTTTCCTTTTTTTTTTCTTGTGAATGATTTCTAGTTTCATACCATTGTGGTTGATATGATTTCAATCTACTTGAAAAAATACTATTAATTGCAACAATATTATCTATGCAACATAAGTATTATGTGAGGGTAAAATAAAATAATTGTAAAAAATATTATAGCAGTGTTTTTTCCACACAGTTCTCAATAAACAGTTGCTGCTCTTATTTACTACTATAAGTATCATATAATTACTATACCATTCTAGGAGACAGAAGTAAAGTAAAGAGGGAGGAGTAAGCATAAGTATATAATGTGTATTAGTAGGTATGCAGGGTGAGAGGAGGTCAGTGAAAAGGGCAGAAATGAAACTAGCTTGATTGAAACCAAGAGGGCTGGGTAACTAAAATGTTAAGTTTCTGTGATTTAGAAAAAAATTCTACCAACTCAACATGGTACCTCTGGTTCATTCATGCTGCTCAGAAATTCTCAGTTATATAAATTTTTCATCAATAAAATTGAGAAATTAAAATATGTTGATGATCTCCTATGTATATATAAATTTCTCACCAAGTAAATGTACAAGACTCTTCATAGGAGCACTATTTGTAATAGCATCAACTAGAAAACTACCCCAATGCCCATCAACAGTGAAATGGATAAAGTGTGCTATATCTACACAATGTAATGCTACAGAGCAGTAAGATGGAACGATTTTAATAAGATAATTCTAACAAGTAATGGTAAGTGAAGGAAGCTAAACTCTTGTAAGGGCACATACTGTTTCATTTCATTTAAATGAAGCACTTAACAGGCAAATAAAAAATCTAGAAGTCAGGGTAACAGCTACTGGGAAGATGGAAGAGTTAGTGACTGGAAGGGAAGGCAAGTGAGGCTTCTCAGGGTGCTAATATGCTCTATTTCTTAATAGGAGTGCTGGTTATATGTGGGTATGTTCCATCTGCAAATTCATCAAGATGTATATTTAACATATGTGCACTATTCTAGATATATATTACATATCAATAAAAAGTTTTTTAAAAAGGCAGGAAAAAAAGATGGTGTTGATGATGACAATTTTATAGGCGAACTCTTTCCAAATCTAGGCTTCCCAGGAAACTTTGGAGGAGAAAAGAAGAATGATGTACTAGTTGAGCCACTTGAGAGTTTCAGTAGGAGAGAAATGTAACTGACATTCAAGAAATGGTTAATGTAGCACAACTGTATGATCACAGAATCATCTGTGATTCTGAATGGAAAAAAAATTTATCATTGGAGATTAACCTGTGACTTTCACAATTAATGAAAGTGTCTGGCATCCACATAGGGCAAGATTGACTCTGGGCCCAGAAGTTTGCTGATTTTGAAATGGATTTTAAGAAATAACTTTATTTAAAAGAGTTGACTAGAAACAGCTGCACTTTGTCATCAGAATAAAAATCCACAACTATTCTAAGATTTCAAAAAATATAACAAACAATGTGGCCTCATTAACCCTTAGAAAAGACATTTCTGCCATGGTTGTATTTGATCACCATTTCTCTCTCCTCAAAATGTCTTTTAATGCCTGTCTTCAGAGATGTTTCCAGAAAAGTCTAAAGAAAGCAGAACTTGAAAGAAAGAATAAAATACTCTTTCATTCCTAGTGAAAAACAATGCTAGTAAAATCTGATTTTCTTTTTTTAAATGTTTTGAGCATGTTCAGTTGCAGTTTATCCTTAAGAGGGCTTAACTATGGGTCGAGGCATTTAAAAAATAATAGAAAAATTTAGGAGATAGTTTTAGACATTATCCTGTCATTTCCTTTGTTTTCCACATGAAGGAACTGACTTAAGAAAATGTATGAAGAAAATGTATGTGACTGCTGACTTAGGTTACTTAGGTAAATTATAACATCTTGTTAAAAAATGTTTAAGAAAAAAGTTAACTGGCCCTTTTTAATTATTTGGAATTACTTCTCCCCAAAGGCGGTGGCCAAATAGGGTGTCTTCCAGATTTATGATTTCATTTTCTTCTCTACTTCCATAAACAATATTGAGAGTCTCTAATGGGGTGACACATTCTGTGCCCGCCAGAAAGTGTAGCTCTAAACCATAGTGAACATAAATATAGTTTCAAGGGATTTAGAAATTGTTTCTACAAAGACTAAGTGATGTAGACAGTTGATAAATTAACTAGCTAAGTCAGGCAAAAAATACCTCTAATTTTTAAAATGGAGGAAAAAAAGACCTTCAGATTAGCTGTTTTCTTATTATCTGCAAAACTGTGTGATTGTGTGAGTGTTTACTTTGTTTAGGTACAGCTCAAATGCTTTCTTGTTGAATAATAACACTACCTTACAGTTAAAAAAATTTACAATCTACAAAATGCTCTCACATATAGTACTCACATATTATATTACATATTGAAAATACTAGGAATTTGGGGAATAGGGCAATAGCAATTAAGATGACAATGGAGAATTCAGAAAACCATAGCATAAACTCTAATCTGAGAGCTCTTTAAAGACCATGAGTCCAAATTCATCACACTTCAAAATAAAGAACAGAACCCAGAGATTTGGAATGAGAACTTTTCCATGCAATACGGAGTCACCACAAAAACCTTTAGTTTGATCTCTTCTCTCCAGAGCCCTACAGTCACTAGAGTATAAGCTCATCTAGCAGGGGTGCTACCTGCTTTTCCACCACATAATGACCAGCATCTAGTGCAACATCTGGAACCACAATGGTTACTCAAGTAAAATGTGTTGAATGAATTAATCTCTGTAAATATCTAACTTGCTTTTTAAACATGAACACATCTAACACTTTCTTGAATCTAACTTCAGGTTCATAACATACTCAAAAGTTAAATCATTTAAAATAAAGATTTACTAAAGTAAACCTGTATTTACCTTTAAATACCTGTCAAGCTATTATAATGTATCAAATGTTCATAATCTAATTTTTCAATATTCACAGTCATTTATTCCATCAATTTTTTTTTTTTTTTTTTTTTTTTTTTTTTGTCCGGTACGCGGGCCTCTCA
>NW_020173201.1:820436-838778 GCF_003031525.2 Neophocaena asiaeorientalis asiaeorientalis | reverse complement strand
TTCAATAATTTTTTTTTTTTTTTTTTTTTTTTTTGCGGTACGCGGGCCTCTCACCGTTGTGGCCTCTCCCGTTGCAGAGCACAGGCTCCGCGGCCATGGCTCACGGGCCCAGCCGCTCCGCGGCATGCGGGATCTTCCTGGACCGGGGCATGAACCCGTGTCCCCTGCATTGGCAGGCGGACTCTCAACCACTGCGCCACCAGGGAAGTCCCCATCAATAGATTTTTTTAACCACCATTTACGGACAAAATACTGTGTTATTATTTTAATAATATAAGCCACAAACTAACAAAGATGAGTTAAATTAGATACTGCTTCCACCAGAAAAAAGTCAACATAATTTCAAATATGAAATTTATGTTGTGATAAAAAGTATTTCAAGTAATTATCTGGTTTTCAAAATATAGGTTTTTTCCTATTTTGTGAAGTCTTACTTTGTTAACAACACATTTTTACTAATAAAAGATGTAGTTTTAAAAAATGCCTGTGGAACTATTATGCTAGGCTATGTTATCATGACTCCTAAAAAATTACAAGATCACATACTCCTCCAAAAGTCAACAACAAGCATTTCATAAGCCATTATGGAGGCTATCAAAACAGCAGTTGTATTCAGGTTCAAGGAAGTAAATATTTTCTAAAACAAGGCATCCACTACTCACTATTGGATGTGTTGACTATGAAGTATTATATTTTGTCAACAAACATGTAAGAACTAACACATACATACAATTATGCTGTTTCAAAAGTGATGTTGTTATACCAAGTTATTACTATTATTGTAAACATTTTGAAAAGTCCCCTTCTGGAATTGCTTTTAGAGAACACAGCTCATTTTCTGAATATCTGCGAGGATAGCAAATCTTTTCCCTTTGAAAGTGGAAATAATTTTAGAGGAGTCAAAAATTATTTAGGCCATGGCTAGAGAATAGGTGTGTATCTAAAAGAATGTGTGGCTGCAACAGCAATTTGAAGAATTTTTCCAGGGTGGCTCCAAATTCCCAAATCCATTCTCATGCAGCTTCAAAAAAACACTCTGTTCTAGTTTCATTTAAAAGAATTGACTACAACTTTTTAAAAGAACTTTCCAAAAGTTTCAAAAAGTATTTTGAGAATTGTGGAACAAGTACAAATTTCCAGAGGAACTCTCTCAAGGACAACACACGTTTTTTAATAAAGTATATATAAATAACTTAAAAACCAAGTCTCATTACTTTGTATGCATGCCACGTATAGTTTCTTCACATGTCAAATCTAGATTAAGCAATGTGTGTGGTAATTTGCTAGACAGAAGGATAATTTCTTATCCTCAATCTGAAACAGAGTTTTAGAAACTACAGGTTGTTCTCTCATGATCAGGAATCACATTCTGATATAGTGTGGTCACTACAGGTCTCTTCTTACTGCATTTCTTATTTCTTACTGCATTTCTTAACTAGCTTGAAATTAAAATTCTAGAATATGGTTTCAATAAAAGAAATGCCAACTTCTACCAGTTGTCTCCCATGATAAGGTTGCTGACTGTGAAAACTGTAGTCTGAGTATTTCCATTACACAGAGAGGGAATATTTACACTTTGTGAGCAGTTTCAGAATGCACTATAAATCAATACACAAATTGAATTCTCTAACTAAGTTTTCTAAATTGCAATCAAAAGTTTAATACTTTGGGTTTTCCTAGTGGCACAGTGGTTGAGAGTCTGCCTGCCGATGCAGGGGACACGGGTTCATGCCCCGGTCCGGGGAGATCCCACATGCTGCGGAACGGCTAGGCCCGTGAGCCATGGCCACTGAGCCTGCGCGTCCGGAGCCTGTGCTCCGCAACGGGAGAGGCCACAACAGTGAGAGGCCCACGTACCACAAAAAAAAAAAATTTAATACTTTTTTAAAAAAACAAAGCTACTTCGATAACAATTGAAAGGAACAATGTGTCTGTGTACGTCTTAACTCTTTTTCATCACAATGCAATTCATTTGCTTCATGTTGATTTTGGCGAATTCTGGCTTTTCTCAATGAAAACAGATACTTGGCCATGTTTTGAAATTAAATGCTGAAACATGATGAAGCATATCCTCGAATTCCCACATATCCTTTTTTATTAATATGTAGTATGTCATACAAATGACCCACTGCGTCTGACACATTCAACCCCTTTGGACTTCGACAAGTAGCAACAAAATAAGAAGCACGTGAAACTTTCTAGACTGTTCCAAGAATTAGTCTTGAGAACACATTGTACTATGGTGCACCAGAAATCAGGAAATCAGCGTGGGAAGATTATGTTTACAAAAGAAAATAATTCTAACCTTTTTTAGCTTGAGAAGACAACTGACCCTAACAACAGCTCCTTCTTTGGCCTTACAATTTATATTTCTATATTCTGGTCAGATCCAGGTGTGGGTCAAGTTGACCCCTGAGACAAGGAGAAATATACTTGTTGTGCCACTTTGAGTCAACATATAGTACTAACAAGAACTTCCTACCTTTGATGTTTACTTGAGGATACTTTATGGAGGAGGAAGGCTCAGCGGCTGAAGTGTCTATCTGGTGAGGGTGGAGGTTTGAGGGACAAAGGGGTAGGAGTGATAGGAATATTAAATGGAACCCTCCACAGCTCACCCAAGGACATAATGAGACATTTCTGAGGGTAGGGGGGCTAAACTGGGGAGAGACACCTTTGCATTTTGCTTGGGGAACCAGTCATGGGACTATCAAGTCTTTCCACTGAGTTTCTGCTTAATTACAAGCCTTGATTAAAGATGGATCCCTGTGACATAAAAATCCAAGGTTACAGTGAATGGAGAGCTAGCACATCAGATTAATGCAGGCTTATTTTATAGTTCTCCCCTCTCTAAGTCCTTAAACCTAGCATCTTGGAGTCAGCTCTGGAACTTAAGCCTGAGGCTACATTCAAGCATGATTATTCTATGCTGCAGGCACAGGAATTCTGGTGAGAATTGAAGGAAGCCCAAGGAGCCAAGCATGTGACTGGGAGTGAGGAGCATGGATCTCCCTTTTCAGTTCTGTTGTGGACTCATTAAGTGCACTTGAAAAAATATGCTCCCGTTTGCTTTCATTTCTTCATCTGAAAAGACAACAGGTACATCTTCTGGAGAGGGTGACATTCACAAATCCAGCACAAACTTTCTTCTGTCAATGTGAAGCTTTACTTAGTGTGACACCAATGACCTCATAGTGAGGCCTGTGTATGGGGCAGAAAAGGTTAAATGATTAATTTGCCAAATTCAATTGCTAGGAAGAGATGGGACAATTCCAGGCAGTATAAATCAGCTATGCATTTAGAAACTATTATCAGGAGCACTAGACAGCACGCATGATGCTCTGCAAACCACAAGTGATGTCAAAGCTGCGAGGCTGCATGGCTGCCAAAGGCTCAAGCATGGTAATAGATGCTAAATTACTGCTGAAGAAGCATATTTGATTAAGGAGGGCCCCAAGAGAAGTAAAGCCCTTGGAAGGCTTCCCTCTGAGTTTTACAAGAAGTAAGATAAACAGCATCTCCAACTGTAATCACAAAACATAATAAAAATGCTCTGAGCTCTCATAGGACCTGCAAGAACATCTCCCTTGAGTGGTATAAAACCATTCCATTCCTAATACACAATGATGAAGACAAAGTTACCCCCAAATTGAGGCAAAGTCTAGTTCATGACACAGACAACTCCATGAGGAGTCTTTTAAAACTGTGATTTTAAAAGAGGTGGACTTATTTAAATTGACCCAACGTATGTGTTCCCACCTCTCTGCCCTTTCCCTTTATCCTCAAGTCTCAGTTATACAATCCTTTTGCTCAATATTTCCAGCCTAATTCCTCATGATATTTGATGAACTGATGTGGCTGCCAGCTTTCTCCCAACCCCCACCTTCCCTCCATCCTCTACCCCCTCCCCCATTCTCATACTCAGCTCCCCATATTCCCACCCTAGGTCTTGCCCACGGTCTCTCTCCTGTCATTTGTGAAGTGGAAAATCCAAACACTAATAACTGTAAGAAAAAAAAAAAAAAACCCTACATGTGAAGAAATTCATTTCAATATTTTTTTTAAATACTTTCTAAAAGTGGTTATCTAGGAGTTCCCATTTTCTTCTGAAACTTCTTAAATGTCACTTCATACTTTCTCCTTATATATTTTAAAATTCAGATGGACCAATAGGTCATCTAGTGGCTGCCTAGTACAATCCAAATTAACTTTTTAAGAAATTGTATCTAGTTAAGAAAAACACATAGGAGATGAAGAAGTTTAGATAAAATATCTCTGGAAAAGCAAACCTAAAATTCACAAAGACATTTATTTATCAGAAACAATTGGTTAAAAGGTACTACACAAAAACACTTTATACACCTTATAAAATATTTATAAATTAATCATAATAAAATGCAAGACATGCAAACTGCAAAGATTTTCAATGGCTTCAAATGACAACAGAAGGCACCTTAACCACTAGGTTCCTATAAGCTAGTCTACATGAGAACCAGTTCCTAAAATAGGTCTCAGTGGCCAACTGATCATATGAAATCTGAATGACCAAAAAGGAATTAAACCCCCCTAAATAAAATATATATTATTTGCTTTGTTTGAGACACCATAAGAGTTTTGCTTGTAATTGGATAAAGTTAGGGGATATTAATAGTGTGATTATGGAGATACCATTTTATCCAAAATATCTATTTTCTGTTAAGTCTGAAAAATTCAAGGCACAACAGTCAGGAAAAAACCTGACAAGGTTTGTCTAATTATTTTGCTATCAAACTAAAAGTTTTGATTTACAAGAAACTTTTCAGGGTTCTTCTGCATTCTGACAATCCAGAAATGACTTCAACTTAAAGTGTCAAATGTGGCATATGAATAAACAACTCTGAGAAGAATGGATGCTCTGCTTTGCTTAATTTTGAAATAACAAACCACCATGGATGCCTGAATAACATACACCACTCTATGAGACAAGGCTTCCATTCCTTAAGTGTACTTACATGAATGGTGACTTTTCAGTCTTCTTTCATGATTTAGGTGGGAAATATCACCACGGAAAGGATACTCTTATATAGAAGACAGAATTTTGAGTTTGATTTTTTTAAATAAGCATGCTGTTTGTGATGTACAGTGCAGAATGCAGAATTAACATTCCAATCTCACGACCTATACAGTCGGTCGTGACTGGTTAATCCCCATTTGGCAGCTGTTTGATAAAGGCAGTAACACTCCAGGGTGTGCTATCCTGGATACCTCTGCTTTTTTTGGGTCTCTACCATTAGCACCTTCTCTGATAAGGTCCTTTGCTGCAGCATCGTCTGACTGTAGAAGCCCCCTTCTTATTAGCTAGAGCTGTCCGTCTGAACTCATTGTTTCTCAAGCATTTCACAACATAATCTCTATTTTCAATGCAGTAAACCACTAAGAGGCACCCTGTATCTTATCTCAAACTTCACTTTTCTAGAACACTCACCAAAAACTTAAATAAAGTAAACAGAGAAAGACTTTTTTTTAAGAAGGGAAAAGTAACAATGTAGAGTCAGTATAAGTTTAACAGCACAAGTCAGCATTATACTGCTATTCTGTTAAAGGGCTGACACTTTAGTTCCCAGGAACTTCATTTTGTCAAAAACATCAGTTTTTCCATTCTCCCCAAAATCAATCTACAAATCTAATGAAGTTCTAAGAAAAAGCCTACAAATTGGTATTCAAAGGCAGAATCAAGAATAGTCAAGAAGACTTGTATCAAGCAAGAAGGAAGATGGATGTTATCAGATATTTAGAGTTTTACACTATATAAATCCATAGTAATTAAGAAAGTATGGTATTGGGCATAGGATGGTTAAAAGGTCGATGGCAGAATAGAAAGCCCATTTATGAGGAGGAAATTTAATACTGGTGTTTTCCTTTTTCTTTCTTCATCTATACCACATTAGAACATTTTGAGGATGATTTTACTCAATTTATATAACCCTGCTGTTTCACTAAAGTAGCATTTACTAGAAAATTTGTTTCCAAGCAATAAATTAATATCCTGACAACCACAAAAAAAATCAGTTTTTGTCAGTTTATGCCATGATATATCTATCTATGCCTATATCTAATTAGAGACAATATGAGACTTGCTGTTTCAGGAAAAAAATACTCAAATGGATACACTTCGATTAACTGGAAATTTTATATAAAAATTTCTTTATCAGCAGCACTAATAAATGATAACAGTTAGCTAAGATGATCATTCTGAAGTATTTCAAAAATTTCAATCACCTATTCACTCATTCAATAAATAATTATTAAATAAAAAATTACATGTATGGTCACATGAAAGGAAGTGTCCTAAATTTGGGGGTGGTATTGAGAAAAAATATATATGATAAGTACAATGCCACTGAGAAGTAATTATAAAGAATGGAGAATATATTCAATATTTACGTATTTTAATGGCAGGAAAATTCTGCAATTACTTCCACATCAAGAATGAAAACTAAAATCCAACCACATAATTATCCAAGTATTGTAAGTATATCTGTCTGTGGCATATTCATATTAATAGATCAAATTTCATATTCACTTTTTATATATACCTATTGTGAAGTCATTCGTAAACGCAAAGGACTATTTTGACACTGTTGCTTGGTCAGAACATTTTAAATTGTTATAAAAGGAAAAAACATGCTTTGCTGATCTTTCCACCTACTTGAACCAGATATAAAAAGAATAAAATTCTAAAATAAAGAATGGTGACTTTTAAAAACTCTCAACAGTTAAAATAAAGATAGAGCTCACTGGTTTAAGTTGAGAGCAACTAAGTAAAAGAATTAATCATTGACCTTTGTTCTTATTGCAGATAGACACAGTTTTTCTTACTTTCATATGAGAAATAATAAGTCAATGAACACCACCACTAAAGAAACTTCTGATAATGATTGTGGTTAAAAATATTTGGTTATTGGCTTTATGTTAGGGATTAAATAGAAATTTTGTAGTTTAATCCATGAATCAGAAAATTTATGTCATATGTCAATGATTAAACATTATCCAGGCAAAGAATGTTGAAATCTTTCTTAACTAGTCATAAACTTATTATTGAGCAGGCTAAATAAAATTTCAGGATAATAAGTGTTAGAAAATCCAACAATATTACTTCAAAGACAAGAATTTTCAAATCATAAACTGATTGCTTACCAAGAAACAAAAATAATGGTTAGACAACAGACTGTACCATGTAAATGACAAGAATGATAGAAGGATTATGCTGGACCAACAACAGATGTCTAATAAATACTGAACTAAGTTTATTGTATGTGGCTACGTGCATTAGTGTGTTGAGAATGAAAGGTTGAGGAGAAGTGAGTGTGAGCTTTTTCATTTCATTATTCTAAAGCAATGGTCCTGCAGGGGATATCAACACCTTGAGATAATCTTCAGAGATATCAAGTCCTTAGTTCAAGTCTTCCTTTTCCTATTTACTTTTAAATTGTTTTCCCTCTTTTTACATTGGTTTATGAGAACACTAATGATCCAAGTACATGATCACTGAGCTCAAAGCAGAAGTTGATATGGAAGGGCTTCCTTCCATCTGCCTGTCCTGGCACGTGCATGTTAGTACTGGTATGCTATCTTGAACTGTTTGAATTTGAAAAGCACTCTTCTCTCCAAATAATTAGTAGGGTTTTTACAAAATTTACTAACAGATACATCCTTGCAACATGCTAAGTGAAACTAATTGCAGATAAAGTAGATTTTATCTCAAAGTAAATATCTTTCTAAAATATCAGCATTTTGAAACTTCAAAGCAATTTTGGCTTTTCCAATTATGGGTTAGAATATAAGTAATCTTCTAAGAAGGGGCAAGAGAATTATCTTATTCAAGGTCTATGCCTAAATAAATTCCTAGTCACTTCCAAGTGAATTGCTCAAAAGTTCTTTTAAACAAGTTAGACTCTTAGAACTTCACCTAGCAAAACTGTAAGGATGTAAAGATTACTTATTCCAAACTTTCAGAGAAAGCAGTCAACTGGAATTATTTATGAGAGAAGAGAGGCAAATTCCTCTAATTCCTACATAGAGTATTCAGTTAGAAATGGATATAATGTTCAATATGACTATCATTCTTAGATGAGAATGAGCTAGTTTCATGAAAAACATTATTACTAATGAAAACAATTACTGGGTTTATTAGTTTTCTCTTGCTGCCGTAACAAATTACTGCAAACACAGTGGCTTAAAATAACACAATGTATTATCTTACAGTGCTGGAGGTTGGAAGTCTGAAATGGATCTTAGGCTAAAATCATGGTGTCCACAGGGCTGTGTTCCTTCTTGAAACTCTGGAGGGGAATCTGTTTCTTGCCTTGTCAAACTTCTAAAGGCTGCCCACAGTCCTTGCTTTGTAGCCCCTTTTCATCTTCAGATCCAGCAATCATATCTTTCTGAACTTTGCTCATGTCATCACATCTCCTTATTGGCTTCTGATTCTTCCCTCTAGCTTTCACTTGTAAGGACCTCCGAGATTACATTGGGCCCACCAGATAATCCAGGATAAACTTCCCATCTCAAGATCCTTAACTTAATCATATATGCAAAGTCCCTTTTTCCATGTAAGGTTCCAGAGATTAGGAAGTGGACATCTTTGAGGGGTCATTATTTTCTGCCTAATACACTGGATATCAAAATATGGGAAGTGAAAGATTGTCCATCATGCCTTTCTACGATGGTTCTACTATACTTGTAAACTCATGGTTCATTTGTGCAGTATAAAAAGCAGGAATAGTGAGAAGGAGTACAGTGTAGTGGTTAAGGCCTGGCCCCTGGATTCAGCCTGCCTGGTGTTCCAATCCCAGCTCACTCATTAACTCTGTCACCTTGGGCAAATTACCTAAATCTCAACTTCTTCATCTTTAAATTGGGGTAATTGTACCTATCTCTTCATGTTGCTGTAAAAACTAAGTTACTAAAAAAAAAAAAAACCCCAAAACTAAAAACTAAGTTACTTACCATTTTTGAAACACTATCATATCAGAAGTATATAATATCAAAATACCTATATTATCTTTCATTGTTAAACATACTTAGATCTTTCTTTCAGGGTTTCAGGTCAGAGGAACTGTTATAATAGTTCAAAATTTTTGCTCATGTTGAAGCTATGGAATCATTTGAGTTACCTACGTAGGACACCAGTTTTACCAGGAATAACTTGAGATTTTAGTGCAAATTCCAAATAACCATCATATGCTTTGGTAGTAGCCTGAGAAACTAAGAACTGCAATATTGAATATGATCATGAAAATTTAAAGTTGAATCAGAGAATGAGGTTCCTTTTCTTATTAACTATCTTTATTAAAATATCTCCAAATCTCTTAAAACAGATCACATTGGCTCACAATTTCCTTATACTTGAATACAGAAGAGTGACTGGTGAGGAAGGTAAGTTTCTGAGCCCTGATAAATTACACAGTTGTAAACATTTGTTTCTTTTTATACCTGGATCAATTGTTTTGTGACTCTCCTTTACTGTGCTGCTTTTAAGGACAGAGACTATATTTAAATATATGACATACAATATGTGTGTTCAAAATATAGACATTTGATAAATGTTAAATATCGTGTCAGTCCCCCCTCCAATAATTTCAATAATTTATATAGTACATTTCATTAGAAGCTTAAAAAAATTTTTATGAGTAAGCTACTATGAACAACATTGTGGAAATAAAAACAAAGCCTCCAGAGAAATGTCTCCAAAAGCCAAAGTATATTTATCAATACACTCCCTAATCCCAGAATCCTCAAAACATTTCTGGAATTTCTTGGCATAATCTCCATTTCAGATTTTGTGACTTCTAACAAAATTTCTCTTATTACTTTCCAACCATATTTTATTTATGACCCAAAACCAGTTTCCCCTGGCTTGGAAAAGTCCACTTTACTTAGTCATCAGTCAAGGCTGAGGGCCTGTCTTAAAATATCAAAGGGTGAAGACCTATTACCTCCGAAGTTAATATAAGAGTAGGCAAAACTACAATCGTGGAAGAAGAATTCTAGATGAAAATGCTTGAGGAGGCAGCATCACTACAATGAGTCCTACATTAACTAATTTAAAAGATAAACTAAGTAAATTTTAAAAAATTACTTAGGTACACATCATGAGATAACTAGTTTTATTATATTTTTACAGCATTATAAATACATCCCTACACATTCATGAGAACATTATATATTTTTAAAAGTCTACACATTCAAAGATCAACATTATAGAAGCATTCATTTAACACACCTATAGTATCTAACATTCTGCTAGGCTTCAGAATACAAGAATAAAGGCACACTCCTGGCTGTCAAAAAGGTGCCACATTAATAGCATCAATCATGCATTAAGATATGGTTATTCAGAATCATTAATAAGGAGAGTGAACTGATACACATGAATGTATGGCATAACTCTAGTTTCACAATTAGGGGAGAGATACTGGCAGCACTGAATGGTTAGATTCAGTGTATTAAATGCGTAATAGATTGTATTCAATGTGAAAAATCCCGGTGAATGCTCCCATGCACACTTGGACGCAGGAACACAGGAAAAGCTAGAGTTTTTGTCATATACTTGTAGCCTGATACTATCTCATCTCCTAAAACTTGGTCCCATATATAACAAAATAAAAAATATTGTCCATCATGTAAAACTATATTTGAAAAATACCCAAGGTGCCTATTATTTAATTTTTTTTCATAATACAAGCTACAAAATAGGGGACTAAAAAAAATCTTGTTTAGAGGAGATAAACAGAAGGGAGTGAAAAAGCAGTGTAGGAGAGATGAATTTAAAGAGGTAGAGAAATGCCACTCTAGAGTCAAGCTGGAAAGCCAGTGTTACAGCCAATTGATCAACTGATTTACAAAATCAGTGAATGTTTGGTGCTGAAAGAACTTTAAACATCATTTATCCCACTCCTTTCATGTCATGGTTAGGAGATTAAGGCCCAGAAAAAGAAATGGTGTTTTGTTTTGTTTTATTTTGTATAATTGCAAATTGAAATCCAGTTTTTAAACTTCTTCATGTATAAAACATTATCAGATTTGAAAACAACTAATACTGAAACTTTTTTTTTTTTTCGCTCACGGGCCTAGCCGCTCCGCGGCATGTGGGATCTTCCCGGACCGGGGCATGAACCCGTGTCCCCTGCATCAGCAGGTGGACTCTCAACCACTGCACCACCAGCGAAGCCCAAAACTTCTTATTGTTAGAGTTGGTTCTAAACTCATGAGTTGCTTCAGAATATAGCCAAATAACAGTGTCTTTAAATTCCATTCCTCCTTCAATACAATATCCACAGTCACACCTATCCCTCCCCGTCCACACACACAATTCCCAAACATTTTCTCTTTTTTTGGTTGTTGCTATGTTTCGTTGTTGCTTTGGATATACCATTTTGCAAATGGGAGAAAAGCCCTACCCAAATTTCTGCTGTATTTCATTCAGTGGTTTCATTGTACAAGTAGAACTGCTTATAGAAATAAAAATTATTTATGTTTATAAAACTCCAGCTAGCCATCAAAAATATAGTAGTTTGCTTTTCTTTAATGAGAGTTCAGTGAAGGGACAGGGTAAGTAGAGGATTCTTTTTTTCCTTTAGTAACTGATTTTTTTTTTTCCCTTCAACATAATGTAGGTACACAGTAGGTGATGAGATAGTTGAGGCTAAAGAGAGTGCAAATTGAAGTCTTATTTTTTCACAGTTGTCCATAGTGGTAATCAGGTACACTGAGGATTTTATAATTAATTCATTCATTCAAGAAATATTGCTTGGGGCAGTGTAAGGTGGCAGAGATAGTATAAGACTCAAGAAACTCAAGTTTAATGGATAAAAAAGGCAAACTAACCATTATCTAAAATAATAATAATAATAATTGAACCTTGGTTTAAATACAAGCCTTTTTTTTCCTCCCCCATAATCTAATGTGCTCAGGAAAGGTGCAAGCTTGTTAACCAAGGTTTTGTAAGCAACAATGAAGTATTTCTCTCTCACTCACCCACATTAACATTTTCTAAACATACTTTCTGACATCAATATTCTATGAACTCATGTTCGAATAAGTCACATTTCAAACAGTGATCACACACACACATCTGCCTTTTTACAGAATCATTTTGGATTAGATTTAGATTGAGAAGGGATCTTGGAGTTCTAGAGGTCAATGGTCTCATTTTACAGAGGAGGAAAATGAAGTCCAGATAGACTGGCATTCGCCCAAAGTAACCATTTAGAAGCTGATACTGAGAATTCTACATAGAATTCTACATTCTAATTATTCTAATTCAATTTAAGAGTTTGTTCAGTTTCTCCATGGAAAATACATACCCATAAGTTCCTCTTTCTCAAATCAGGAACTCTTGCTACACTGAACTCAGAAGGCAATGGCTCAGCAACTGAGCCATATGGGCCAGCTGTACATCTCCTTCATTGCATCATCTCTTTATGCCTGATGTCCTCAAGCTACCAGAGACCACAAAGCACTAACTAAAGACAGAGAACTACTCTACCAAAGCAAGCACAGATTGTCAATGTTTACCCCTTATGATTAAAGAAAAGTCAAAATATCAAAACAAATCTTTTATTAAAAATCAGCGATAAACTTTTATCAAAATTTTAAAAATATTTCCAAAAGCCTAAAGAAGGAAAGCACTCTCCCCAGTATCCCTCCCCTTAAAAAGAATTCTACTTTCAGATGACACAGAAAAATTAACTGATGCAGACAGCAAGATCTGAGAAGTTTGGGGGAACTTTGGTCTGTCCATGGACTATCAGTCATACTTACTTATAAAAATGTAGATCTCTATATCTTAGCTTGTTAATGACATCATTGGGCATCCAGGTTTTGAGAGTTTGAGATTGTGCTCAAATGAAAACTTCTACTGCTTATGATCAAAATGCACATCCGTTTTTCACAAAAAAATTTTTAAAGCATTCAGAATTAGAACGGATCTTGGAAAGAATGTGTGGTAGTAAAATAATGATAGGCTTTGGAGTCAGTATTTTTGTTCTTCTAGCAGGTAGTTTCATCACTACTTTTTTTAACATCTTTATTGGAGTATAATTGCTTTACAATGTTGTGTTAGTTTCTGCTGTATAACAAAGTGAATCATCTATACGTATACATATATCCCCATATCCCCTCCCTCTTACGTCTCTCTCCCACCCTCCCTATCCCACCCCTCTAGGTGGTCACAAAGCACGGAGCTGATCTCCCTGTGCTATGCAGCTGCTTCCCACTAGCTATCTAGTTTACATTTGGTAGTGTATATATGTCAATGCCACTCTTTCACTTCATCCCAACTTACACTTCCCCCTCCCCGTGTCCTCAAGTCCATTCTCTACATCTGCGTCTTTATTCCTGTCCTGCCCCTAGGCTCTTCAGAACCAATGTTTTTTTTTTGATTCCATATATAAGTGTTAGCATACGGTATTTGTTTTTCTCTTTCTGACTTACTTCACTATGTATGACAGACTCTAGGTCCATCCACCTCACTACAAATAACTCAATTTTGTTTCTTTTTATGGCTGAGTAATATTCCATTGTATATATGTGCCACATCTTCTTTATCCATTCATCTGTCGATGGACACTCAGGTTGCTTCCATGTCCTGGCTATTGTAAATAGTGCTGCAATGAACATTGTGGTATATATATGACTCTTTTTGAATTATGGTTTTCTCATGGTATATGCCCAGTAGTGGGATTGCTGGGTCATGTGGTAGTTCTATTTTTAGCTTTTTAAGGAACCTCCATACTGTTCTCCATAGTGGCTGTATCAATTTACATTCCCACCAACAGTGCAAGAAGGTTCTCTTTTCTCCACACCCTCCCCAGCAGTTACAGTTTGTAGATTTTTTTTAACATTTTTATTGGAGTATAATTGCTTTACAATGGTGTGTTAGTTTCTGTTTATAACAAAGTGAATCAGTTATACATATACATATGTCCCCATATCTCTTCCCTCTTTCCTCTCCCTCCCTCCCACCCTCCCTATCCCACCCTTCTAGCTGTTCACAAAGCACTGAGCTGATCTCTGTGTGCTATGTGACTGCTTCCCACTAGCTATCTATTTTACACCTGGTAGTGTATATATGTGTATATATACACTACCACTCTCTCACTTTCTCCCAGCTTACCCTTCCCTACCGTGTCCTCAAGTCCATTCTCTAGTAGGTCTGTGTCTTTATTCCTGTCTTGACGCTAGGTTCTTCATAACCATTTTTTTTTCTTTTTAGATTCCATATATATGTGTTAGCATGTGGTATTTGTTTTTCTCTTTCTGACTTACTTCACTCTGTATGACAGACTCTAGGTCCATCCACCTCATTACAAATAACTCAATTTCGTTTCTTTTTGTGGCTGAGTAATATGCCATTGTATATATGTACCACACCTTCTTTATGCAATCATCTGTCGATGGACACTTAGGTTGCTTCCATGTCCTGGCTATTGTAAATAGAACTGCAATGAACATTGTGGTACATGACTCTTTTTGAATTATGGTTTTCTCAGGGTATATGCCCAGTAGTTGGATTGCTGGGTCATATGGTAGTTCTATTTTTAGTTTTTTAAGGAACCTCTAAACTGTTCTCCATAGTGGCTGTATCAATTTACGTTCCCACCAACAGTGCAAGAGGGTTCTCTTTTCTCCACACCCTCTCCAGCATTTATTGTTTGTAGATTTTTTGATGATGGCCATTCTGACTGGTGTTAGGTGATACCTCATTGTAGTTTTTGCTTTGTTTTGTTTTCCTCATTGTAGTTTTGATTTGCATTTCTCTAGTGAATAGTGATGTTGAGCATCCTTTCATGTGTTTGTTGGCAATCTGTATATCTTCTTTGGAGAAATGTCTATTTAGGTCTTCTGTCCATTTTTGGATTGGGTTGTTTGTTTTTTTGATATTGAGCTGCATAAGCTGCTTGTATATTTTGGAGACTAATCCTTTGTTAGTTTCTTCATTTGCAAATATTTTCTCCCATTCTGAGGGTTGTCTTTTCGTCTTGTTTATGGTTTATGATTTGTGACCCAAGATATGATCTATTCTGGAGAATGTTCCATGAGCACTTGAGAAGAAAGTATATTCTGTTGTTTTTGGATAGAATGTCCTATAAATATCAATTAAGTCCATCTTGTTTAATGTGTCATTTAAAGCTTGTGTTTCCTTATTTATTTTCATTTTGGATGATCTGTCCATTGGTGAAAGTGGGGTGTTAAAGTCCCCTACTATGATTGTGTTACTGTCGATTTCCCCTTTTATGGCTGTTAGCATTTGCCTTATGTATTGAGGTGCTCCTATGTTGGGTGCATAAATATTTACAATTGTTATATCTTCTTCTTGGATTGATCCCTTGATCATTATGTAGTGTCCTTCTTTGTCTCTTGTAATAGTCTTTATTTTAAAGTCTATTTTGCCTGATATGAAAATTGCTACTCCAGCTTTCTTTTGATTTCCATTTGCATGGAATATCTTTTTCCAACCCCTCACTTTCAGTCTGTGTGTGTCCCTAGGTCTGAAGTGGGTCTCCTGTAGACAGCATATATATGGGTCTTGTTTTTGTATCTATTCAGCAAGCCTGTGTCTTTTGGTTGGAGCATTTAATCCATTCATGTTTAAGGTAATTATTGATATGTATGTACCTGTTAGCATTTTCTTAATTGCTTTGGGTTTGTTATTGTACGTCTTTTCCTTCTCTTATGTTTCCTACCTAGAGAAGTCCCTTTAGCATTTGTTGTAAAGCTTGTTCGGTGGTGCTGAATTCTTAGCTTTTGCTTGTCTGTAAAGGTTTTAATTTCTCTGCCAAATTTGAATGAGATCCTTGCTGGGTAGAGTAATCTTGGTTGTAGGTTTTTCCCTTTCATCACTTTAAATATATCCTGCCACTCCCTTCTGGCTTGCAGAGTTTCTGCTGAAAGATTAGCTGTTAACCTTACGGGGATTCCCTTGTATGTTATTTGTTGCTTTTCCCTTGTTGCTTTTAATATTTTTCCTTTGTATTTAATTTTTGATAGTTTGATTAATATGTGTCTTGGCCTGTTTCTCCTTGGATTTATCCTGTATGAGACTCTCTGCACTTCCTGGACTTGACTGACTATTTCCTTTCCCATATTAGGGAAGTTTTCAACCATAATCTCTTCAAATATTTTCTCAGTCCCTTTCTTTTTCTCTTCTTCTTCTGGTACCCCTTTAATTTGAATGTTGGTGCATTTAATGTTGTCCCAGTGGTCTCTGAGACTGTCCTCAATTCTTTTCATTCTTTTTTCTTTATTCTGCTCTGCAGTAGTTATTTCCACTATTTTATTTTCCAGGTCACTTATCCGTTCTTCTGTCTCAGTTATTCTGCTATTGATTCCTTCTAGAGAATTTTTAATTTCATCTATTGTGTTGTTCATCATTGTTTGTTTGCTCTTTAGTTCTTCTAGGTCCTAAACATTTCTTGTCTTTTCTCCATTCTGTTTCTAAGATTTTGGATATCTTTACTATCATTACTCTGAATTCTTTTTCAGGTAGACTGCCTATTTCCTCTTCATTTGTTTGGTCTGTTTGGTCTACTTTGCTCCTTCATCTGCTGCATATTTCTCTGTCTTCTCATTATGCTTAACTTACTGTGTTTGGGGGGGTCCTTTATGTAGGCTGCAGGTTCATAGTTCCCATTGTTTTTGGTGTCTGCCCCAGTGGGTAAGGTTGGTTCAGTGGGTTGTGTAGGGTTCCTGGTAGAGGGGACTGGTGCATGTGTTCTGGTGGATGAGGCTGCATCTTGTCTTTCTGGTGGGCAGGACCGCATCTGGTGGTGTGTTTTGGGGTGTCTGTGAATTTATTATGATTTTAGGCAGCCTCTCTGCTAATGGGTGGGGTTGTATTCCTGTCTTGCTAGTTGTTTGGCATGGGGTGTCCAGCACTGGAGCTTGCTAGTCATTGAGTGGAGCTGGGTCTTAGTGCTGAGATGGAGATCTCTGGAGAGCTCTTGCCAATTGATACTACGTGGGGCCAGGAGGTCTCTGGTGGTCCAATATCCTGAACTCGGCTCTCCCACCTCAGAGGCTCAGGCCTGACACCTGGGCGGAGCACCAAGACCCTGTCAGCCACACAGCTTGCTCTCGGGAGGCCACGAGCTGGCCGGGTTGTGTGGGGTGCGTGGTCAGTTTCATCACTTAAGAAAGTAATTTTTATCTCCCTTGTCTTCTCCTATATAGTAGGAATAATAATACTGGGTTGTTTTAAGGATTATTGACAAGATATAAAATATCTAGCACATAAAAGATGCTCATAAATTGGACCTATTGCTATTTACTTTAGTTTTAAATTCCCACTGGCCAAATGTTTGAAGAACGGATAACAGCAAGGGAATGAAAGGGAACTAAACCTTAGCAATAAGTGCCAGACATGTGACAAATACAAGTTAAACAACAGCAGCAGCAGTTTGCTTTCATTGACCACTGATCATATGCCAGCAATTTATTAGGTGCTTTAATACATTATCTTATTTAATCTCCCCCAGTGCCCTGATGAGGTAGGAATTATCACCTCAATTGTATAGAATAGGAATCAGGGAGTTAGAGAGGTTAAGTAGTGTTCCCAAGGACACATAGATAAGCAGCAGAGCCCAGACTAGGAAGAAGGGCAGAAGAAATGGTCAGAAGTTGCTCTTAAGCCTAATTATATATTAAAAAATACATATTTCAGAAGCAACGAGAAGAGAAATGCAACAAATATTCCCACTATGAGCTCCTTAAGAACCGGGGCTAGGGCTCATTAACCTAGGTGAACTCAGAATCTGGGACAATGGGACAATTCCTGGAATACAGTGAGTGCTCATTAGATGTATGTGTATGATAGTTAATTGGAAAGCAATTGGCAATGGGGGCAATAAGATATCACAGTGTCTCAAAGCAAAGTCTTTGGGATGACAGTAAATATAAAAGGTAGAGTAATGAGAACATTCATGCATAAGGACAATAGTCACAAACTAAAAATATCTTTATACATCTACTGTTTGATAATGACTACTGTCTATCCATAGAGCTTTTCCCCCATTATACTATTATATAAAGATTTCAATCACTACGAGTAGTATTATCTTAAAGTGTGTAGGGCAATGAGGAGGATACACACACACACACACACACACACACACACACACACACACAAACACACATCTGTATTTTGGGGGTAGCCTAAAATTCACTCCATTGTATATGGGAAAAAAGTCTAAATGAAAGAAAACTCTCTGTAAAAATTTTTAAAATGGGGCTTCCCTGGTGGCGCAGTGGTTGAGAGTCCGCCTGCCGATGCAGGGGACACGGGTTCATGCCCTGGTCCAG
>NW_020173201.1:755247-820228 GCF_003031525.2 Neophocaena asiaeorientalis asiaeorientalis | reverse complement strand
GAGGGGCCCGCGAAAAAAAAAAAAAAAAAAAAAAAAAAAAAAAATTAAAAAAATGAATCAAGAGCTTAATTCTCTTTTATTCAAATAATATCTATAATTTTAAGTCATGACAAGATAAATTCATGATTATGTTAGATTTGGGCAACTACATTTATACAAGTGTAACCTCAGTAATTGGATAGCTTGCTCTTTTGGTGGGTGGGGTGGAATGGGAGTATTATGAAAACAAAGAGAACCTCAGTCTATCAAAATTTTCAAAGAAAATAACACTTTGGCCAAACCAAAATTCCCCACAGCAACAACCTACATACAGCCACATCCAGTGACTAAATTATGTTTATGCTTTTCTTAAGCAACAGAGTTCATTCTGACAATTTATCTACTAAGACTTGCGCCAGAAAACTGCCTATTCATTTTCTATATTCTGTTTGGCAAACAAAGCATGACACATAGCAATATAAAAGAAAAATATAATCGCAATATGCATGTGCAATCATTGTAGAGAAGTGTTCTAAGTTGTCTTAGGCCTGTGGCATTGGCTTTCCGAACAGCATTTAAACACTGCCGCATGCTGTTCATCTGTGTATCCTGCAGCCTGTGGGCACCAGCCTGGCCCCAACAGAAGAATGAATCATACGCCAAATCTATGAAGCTGTTAACTCTTCAAAAGCACCAACTGATCTTGAAAAAGGAAAGTATAACAATCTTGAGAATTAGTAATTCTTTAAGAATTAGTCATTTCTAATTAAGATTCTATGAAGCACGCAATTGTAGTCATGACATAGCACTCTCTGTGAGCACCCTGTTTTCTGTTAAACAGATTTTATAGATAATATATTGAATTTACTAATGTGCTTGAATTTTTTATTTTACAAATTTCATTACATTCTTTATCAGTTCTAATTGCATGTGGTACTACATAGGAACCATGTTCACTAAATATATTAGTTTGAGTATATCTTTTGTAGTCTAAAGTCAATTATATACACCTCTTCTAAAAGTAGTGTAATATCCAAATGCCTGTAATGTACTTCAAGGTAGAAATCATGTTATATTCAGTTTTGTTCTTCTTGTGGCTGATGAAAGAAGAGACTCTGAGAAAATGCTTGTTAAATTAATAAATGGATGAATGAATAAGCATAGTTCAGAATTTCAGAAATTTCTAGCAAATGACTACCACATCCTCAAAGAAACTACCGTTGACTTCTTGTTTCCTTTTTATAAAAATAATATATTTAGAAAGAGATTCAAACAAGTTGTCATTTTTACATCCTCTTCCATATTCAGCAACAGCATCAGCTGAAACAAAGGCACTAAATACCCTTGCTGATCTTAGCTACTTCGATCAGAAAACTTGAACCAGGGTGTGCTATACTATGTTCTTGTCTAAAGACCTTAATTTTAACAAAATCAAGTATAAAACATTCCAATTAAAAACATGTCAGTTTAGTAAATTGAAAAAATCTTAGGTAGCAACATCATAAACTCAGTATTCACTCACTTTAGTCATTTATTCATTAATTCAAATACTTAAAATATCTAATGTGCTTAGAGGAGATCAAGTGCTAGAGGGAAAAAATATTCACTGGTCTTATTTTAAAGTCATAATCACTAACTTCAAGTGGATCTTAATGCTGCCAGGCTACCCTCCTTCATTCTGCTCAGTTCACTCCCCTAGATGACTATGTCACACCTCTCCTCTCCCTTTAAACCTTCAAAACCTCCTGCCCCTCCCCAATCTCAGCTGATGATCTTGCTTCTTTTTTCACTGAGAAAACAAATCGTTCAGAAAAGGACATCCACAGGCTCTCATCTCCAAATATATCATCCCGTCCCCACCTGTGCTCATGTGCTCTGCCTTCCCTCCTGTTATAGTGGGAGAACTGTCTGGCTCCCATCTAAGCCCCCATCCTCTATCTCCTCCTCAAGACCATGACTCCTGTAACTGTCAAATCGTGGTCTACAACATCAATTTCCCCCTTTCTATTATATTCTTTCCAACAGCACACAAACATGTTATAATGTATCCCATCTTAAAAATATAAAAACATGATTCAACCTCCTTCTCTAGCTACCAGCCCAATTCTTTGTCCCCCTTCACAGAAAAACTCCTCTAAAGGATTGTCTAAACCATGACATTCTCAGTAGGAGTAATATCACCCTCAAAGGGCAAAAATTGACTCTTGAAGGACAAACAATTCTTACTCTTTTTATATATAAAGCATATATATATATATATATATATTATGTAGCAAATATAAAGTATATCTATGATATTATAATTCCATTGGGGTGGGTGGAGGACAATTAGGAAAAAGTGTCTAAAAAACTCTTTAGGGAGATGATAATGAAAAAACCGATTGAGAAACACTGGTCTCACCCACTATCTCAATGTCCTCTCTTCCTGTTTCTTCTTGAGGCTTCTCCAATCTGTTTTTCATTCCTAATACCCCATAGAAACTACTACTGTCAATGTCACCTATGCTTTCCATATTGCTAAATCCAATGGCCAACTCTTACAGGAAACTATAGGCAGCATTTGTATAGCTTATCACTTCTTCTTCCTTCAAACATTTTCTTGGCACCGCTGATACTTAGTTTTCTCCCTAACTATCTGAACACTTGAGATCCTATATGAGGAAGAGGACTGATGCAAAAACTATTGATTATTGTACATCTGGCTTGCAACCATTTTTCAACACACCACCTGCTACAACCCAAGCTACCCTCATTTCTGCCCTGTATTTTTATAGTATCAGTCCATCTGGTCAACTCAACTCTCTTACAGTCTATATTCCACACAACAGCAGGAAAACACCTCCTCAAATCTAAGTTAGATCACGTCATTCCTTCAATGGCTTTCTATCTCATGTGGAGTAAAATCCAATGTCTTTATCGCAGTCCACAAAGCCCTATATAATTGGGCCTCCTGCTTCCTCTCTGCTCTAACCTCCTACCACTGCCCCTCCTTATGCACTGTAAACCAGCAACAATGGTCCCCTTGTGAAACTCCTCATTCCTTGGGGCTTTTCTACTTGCAGCTACTTCTGCTAGGATATCCCTCCAGATAATCTCATGGCTCATATTTTCACTACCTTGAAGTCTCTGCTGCTCAAAAATCACTTTGTCACAGGTCTGCTCATACTATACACAAAAGTACTCCTGGTCACTTTTTATTTCCATATAGCAGCTTCATTTTCTTTCCCAGTACTTACTATTATCTCACATAGATATTTTACTTATTTTTCCTCCTCCCAGTGGAATAGAATATTATAGAATATTATGCCTCCTACCACTTGAACAGAAGTTCCTTAGAACTTTTATTGTTTGGCTCACTGCTGTATTCAGGGTGTCTAGAACAGTTTCTAGCACACAGTAGATGTTCGATAAATATTTATATAATGAAAAAATAAATTCAATATCTGAATAAAATATTACAATTGCCATTTTAAAAAAATAAAACTGGAATTTTAATTTCTCTCCTTGGAATAAAATTTTATAATCTCATATGCCTGTGGCAAGTAAAATTATAAGAGCTCACAGAAATGGAAAGCAAACTCTGCCTTGGATATAGTAATTTTCTTTGTCTATTTCATGGAAGAAATTTTGGGAGAGACTGATATTTAAATAGCTTCTTCAAACCAACAGAGAATTCTACACTGGTAAACATAAAATGTTCTGTGCTAGCTACTCAAGTATTTTTTTAGATTCTCCCTCTCATTCTTTTCTAGAAGCAAACATTGAGGTCAGAATGAAAAATGTCAGACTCTGGAAACTAGATTTCAGAAGAGTGATAGAAGAGCAGAATGTCTGATCAGCAGATAGCCATATCTCATAGATCTGATGCAACAGAATAAGAAACTTCTTAAATTAGATACATTGGTGGAAAAGAAAAACAAATTTGAGAAAAACCTTATCCAATGTAGAATGTTGGTATTCTTCTATTACTCTCTTGCTCTCTTTTAATCTTAAATGTTTAAAATTCCCTGTTCTGGGCTTCCCTGGTGGCGCAGTGGTTGAGAGTCCGCCTGCCAATGCAGGGGACATGGGTTCGTGCCCCGGTCCGGGAAGATCCCACATACCGCGGAGCGGCTGGGCCCGTGAGCCATGGCCGCTGAGCCTGTGCATCTGGAGCCTGTGCTCCACAACGGGAGAGGCCACAACAGTGAGAGGCCCATGTACCACAAAAAAAAAAAAAAAAATTCCCTGTTTTAAAATTAGTAGTTGATGGTGGTAATACGTTCTTATTTGTGTTTAGCACATTTTATTTGAATCTTCAGATTTTTCTACCAGAAAGCTAAGAATCTTAGTTCTCAAATTTCTTCTCTCTTTAAAATGTCTCTGTCAGCCAGAAAGCTAAGAATCTTAGTTCTCAAATTTATTCTCTCTTTAAAATGTCTTTGCCAGCTCAGATGGGGAAAAGTTTAATTCAATTCAGTTGGTGACTCAGTTGGTGATAATGACGCAATTCAATGAATTATAGCTCTCTGCTCTTTCATCTCACCCCATCTCTAGTTTTGACATTTCTTTTTAAAGCCTTTCTGTTATCGAAGAACTCTGAATGAAAAATAGAGTTCTAAGTTTGGAAGGAAGTACACAGCAGTAAGACAGCATTAAGAAGGAATCTTTTCTTCCTTTAGAGAAGCAACCTTCTGGCCTAGTTTCAAACATCATACATCTATTGACAGCATGTGTACAAGAACAAAAAAGTCCAAATATTTACATCATAGATTCATTTATATCAAGCATGGGGAGATCATACACATTAGTGCCAGATAAAGAGGCCAAAAGGTACCTTGCCCCAATTACTAGAGCCTAGAGAAAATCTGGATTCCAGATCTGCCACCCAAAAGCTATGTGACATCAGACAAGTTATCTTAATTTCCCTGAGTCTCACTTTCCCCTTGTATAAAATGGGATAAAATAATGCTCATAAGGTGACTGTAAAGAGTAAAAGATATACTGTAGGTAAAACGCTTAATGATAGAAATTCACAAAAACTCTGTTTGATGGTGGTTATCATCATCATCACGAAGTTAATTCTCTTGCTCTTTTTTTTTTCCCAACACAAGTAACTCGTTCCTCAGAAGGACATTTAAGTAGGAAAACTCCCTCTGTCCTGTCAGGACCTGGAGTGTGTAATAAGCACAAGTATTGATAATATCAGTGCCAGATCACTCTAAGCTCCAAGGTGAATGAAAGTCTCTGCCATTTCTGCTGACTCTCAAGTTTTGGGAGGGTGGAAGAGAGGCAAAGATTAGCTTGGGTTCCCTCTCAGGCACTTAGAGAGAGAATATAAGATTAAGTGGAACCAACTCTCCGTGTCTAATATTTTTTAAATAATAATAAGGATAAGTAGATGAGGCAGATATGAAAGGTGAAGATCAAGATATAATAAATAAAAGGAATTTAATAGTAATAATTATTTTTTTGGTCTAAAATTGAGATCTCAGTTCATAAGCTTGCAGGAAGCCCAACAGAACAGCTAATATCTAAAGAAGTTTAGAAACTGAATTATTTCCCCTCCTATGGAGATGGTCTGCTGGAAAAAGCAATTAAGCATATTATTTGATGAATAAAGGACTTTTGTTTCCTGTGCTTGTAATCAAAATCTTTTCATCAAAATCTCAAGGAAGAATGAAGAATTTAAACTTCTTTTAGTAAAAAGAATTGGTTCTCATTATTCCATCAAGGATGAAGGGAGATTCTAGAAGTTCTAGGAAGAAGGTTGAAGGCATTCATTATGAGTAATATTTTATCATTATATTCTATGGTACATAATAAGTTCTGAGATTATGCATTTTTGTCATATAGATTACCAAAGCTCTAAGTTAAGTGTCTGTTTAAGGAGAGTATATGTGTTAAGATTAGAAGCCTTTTGAACAGTGTTCCCCAAGTCCTCAAATGTTTTTTTCCTCCCAATCCAATTAGGTAAAGTCGTTTCCCATCTCAATGTATCTAGTCAGGTTTTAAAAGGTAGATGCCATATTTTTTGATGAACTAGGACCTCTGTTGTTTGTTCAACAGATGTTCACTGCATTCTGCCCCAAATCCACATTTCCAGCTTTATCTCCCCCAAATTCCCCACTGCAAAGCCTTTACTCCCACTAAGCCAATCTATTTTCAGGCTCCAATATATAAAACAAGTGTTTCTACTTCCAACTTTTTGCTAAGACCTGTTTTCTCTCCAAAGCCTCCTCTTCCTCTCCCTCTGCCTGTCCTTCATGATGTATTTCAGACTGGTCAGTATCCACTGAGTAAATAGAGACTGGAGGTGTACATGTGTGAGGCGCTCACAAGCAGTAGGTAAGTCAGAACCAGCTCCTGTCTTCTTATGCTTTATATTCTTAAATTCTACCAGGAAAGACACACATTGCACAATGGATTAAGCCATTAGTTAATTACAATTGTGATAGTGTTAAAACATGAGGCACAGGAAACTAGGCTAACATGTAATGGGAGAAATAGCCTGGTCTTGGTGGTTGGGAAGATATTATTGTGGAAGCAGTTTTAAATTGAATTTGAAGGCCAGGCAGAGGGCTAAAGTGGGGCAGAGGGAGGTCAACAAGCAAACTTTTTTGATGGGGGCATGGTTATTATTAAATTGGGATATATTAATAAAAGCATAGTAAGGAAATGCTTGCCTTCCAGACATTAAAACTGTAACAGTATTTTTGCTCCTTTATCCTGGCTCTCTGTAAAGTTAGGGATAAAAAGCAATAAAGAAGCCACTGGAGAAGGACCTGGCCATCTGCTCTCAGAGTTCTGAGAAATTACCAGTAAGAACTGGCCTTACTGCTCTGAGCCCCACTACCCAGTCAATATAGGAAGAAGACTCAAGGGGATATGAAAGCTCTCTCAGGAATGTCATACTCCTGGAGATAAGTTTTTTCCCCAAATCCTGTGAGGTGGGAGGAGGTGATTCCCCTTCCTAGGAGGTCCCCAGAGGATAATTCAGAAACAAACCCTGGGGAGGGAGCTCCAGGAAGGTTTGACAAGGACCATGTTTTCTGACTACGTACTTGCCAAACTGCAGAACCTGCAGGGGCTGGGGCAAAGCTCTGCTGGTGTGCTGACTTCACTGCCTCTAGGCTATAGGAGGGGTTTGTTAACAGCCCCAGAAAGGTTCAGTGTGAAGCTGAAATCTGCCCACTGGGCCAAGAAAACACACCACACACTGTCTACATGGAACCAACACTAAGCATCAGACAACAGGAATGAAGCGCAGGGAAGCCAAGGCTACCTTCTTACCACCAACAAGCTGCCAGTCATAGGAGCAATCAATGTCTCCTGGAGAATATAGTCTGAAGGTGGGGGTAGGTAGATATTCAAAGAGAGACTGAAGGGGTGTGTGTATAAAACAGACCCCACAATTCACTCTGCCACAAGCCCCTAGTACCACATACAGGTCTACCTGGCACTGAAGTTCAGAAATAAACACAGCTGTGTCTTAAAAACCAAAATGAGACTATTCCAACAGCCAAAAGTGACTAGAAAGTTGGAGCAAATGATCAAGATGTCATTAAGGCACTCACTCTCTAGAAAGACAGGGAGTTCAAATCGGGAAGTGTGAGGGCAGTTCCAGGAAAAAATAAAACTTCCTCATGTTTACACCCATATAGTTCAGACTCCTTAAAAATGAGTTACAACCACAAAGTGATTATAAAGAAAATAGTGATAGTTTGGCAAAGGAGTAAATAAATGGAACAGAATAGATATCCAGAAACAGATGCAAGTATGTAAGGAACTTATCATATAGCAAATGTGGAATTTCAATTTAGTGGGAAAAAGAAACTTATTAAATAAATGGTGCTGGTAAAATTGGTACCACTATGGGGGAAAATGCCCACAAAGCTAGATCCATATCTCATACCTTATAAAACACATATTATGTCAATAGATAAAGATTTAAATGTAAAGCATAAGAATTAAAATTATTAAAATATAATTTATAATATTTATATGACTTTAGAGTGAGAGAAACAGTTCTTAGCAAGTCAGGAAATCCAGGAAATCTATAAAAGAAAAGATAGACTTGACTAAATAAAAATCTTAACAAATTATTATGGCAAATGACATAAACAAGAGCAAAATACAAATAAATGGTAGTCTGGTAGATATCTGTAATACCATATGAAAAACTTTAATATCTCATATATAAAATGCTCCTAAAAGACAAATAGCCCACTAGCAAAGAAAGTGTAGGAGATGACCAGGACATTTACAAAAGAGGAAATCTAAATGTCCAATAAACTTATGGAATGAGGCTCAATCTCACTTTCAGTCAAGGTAAATGCAAATTAAAGCAAGAATGATGTACCTGTTTTCATTTATCAATTTGGCAGAAATCTTAAAAAGATTAATAAAACATTAAAAACGTCCAGTGCAAATGAGTATATAGAAAAACAGGCATTCTCAAACATTAAGAATGAGAATCATCACAAAATTTTTGGAAAGTAATACGGCAGTATGTATTAAAACATACAGAGCTTTTGACCCCCAAATTCCAATGTTGGTATTTTATCACCCAATTTAGCAATAAACAGGAATAAATAGGAAAAAAAGAGAAACCACATGAATGCTATCAATAAACAATGAGATGAAAAACTAAATTCTGGTACTCCCAAACTAGAGAAAATCATGCAGCTGTTAAACAGAAATAAATTAGAAGTACTTAGCCAAAGGAATTAATTTAAAATGCCAATTTCAAAACAATACATTTAGAAGGTGCCCATATGCCTGAAGCAAGGTGGAAGGGCACTCACTAAACTGTTAACATCAGTTACCTCCAGGGAATGGGAAAGGAAGACAGCACAGGGAATGAATTACTAATTCAACTTTGGATTCCTTCATTTTTTATAAGATTACTAATCAGCTTTGTCATTTAAAGTAATAAAAAAATATACTTGGGGAGAGGAAAAAATAGGACTACTTAATTTTTTTAACTTACCCAACAAAATGTAATACAGTAGACTTTAAAAAAATATTTGTAGAATGAGGTAGAGAGAAATAGGAGGGAGATGGGATATGTTTAAATTTAAGTGTGTTTGTAAGGGATAAGAAGATGACCATTAATGGAATGACAAAGCACTGTAGATCCTATAAATAATGTGAGGAAAGGAATAAGAAATACTTGATAAAGCTGGCAAGTAAGAAAGTGGAAAAAAGTGAAAAAAAAAGTAAAATAAGTAAGTAGACATAGATGTAAAGGATAAATACAATATAGTTATTATTCCAATAAATGTAAAAGTGTTGAATTCTCCTATCAAAAGAAACAGACTTTTCATGTTAGATTTAAAAATTCAGCTAGGTGGTGTTCTCTGTAAATACCTAAATAAACATAAAACAACAAAAGTGATATTACTCACAATCTCTACAAATATAAAAGATTCCCCAATACGCCTAATAAGAAATGTGTAAGTTCTTAAGATAAAAGCTACAAAATTTTTCTGAAGGACGTAAAAATACCTAAATAGAGAACTTTGATTTTCTTGGATGAGAAGATGCAGTACTGTAAAGACATAAATTCTTCCTAAATTAACACTCAAATTCAATGCAATTCAAATCAGTAGTCCAACAGGATTTTTTAATGAAACCTTATTCTAAGGCACACAGAGAGAAATAAAACATCAGATTAACAAAGAAAACTTAGAACAAAAGTCATCAAGAGGACCTTATTCTACTCTATATGAAAATAACTGTTTGCATCCAGTATGGAGTTTAGTGCAGAAAATTTTTGTTTCAGATTTGCACTATCAAAGCTACACTTTGCAAACTTGGAAACCTCCTAAATGTTCATCCAACTGGTTTAATACATAAAGGTAAATACAAAGAATAGAACACTATATAGTAAAAATTATGACAAATGTGAACATTCACTGGCATTGAAAAAATTTTCCTAAGATATTATAAAGTAAAAAAAACATTTTATTTCTACCTTAAAAATACCTAGAAATATGTATTAACTGGGTTAAGATCCATGGGGCTGGAATTATGAATGCATTTTATTTTCTTTTTACTTTCAAGTTTTTCATCAATAAAGTGTATTAATTATAAAATAAAATTCAAATTCAAAAATCACATAACATTAAAAGAAGAAAGATACTGAACAATTTTGTGTATGTCAAGTACAGCATTAAGGTGCAAATTGGTGGTAGAATATCTGAAACCAGAGTATGTAGCCAGAGGTTAGAAAGGAAAACAGAGTGAGGTGACAGCCTGAGGAGCTCTGTTTTGCTTGCTAGAGCACCGATGTGAGAAAAGAGGGGGAGAGTACATAGGTGACTACTGAGAAAGTGGTTATTTCCTAGGACATCTTTAGAAAGTTAAAAATGTACCCCTAAGATTTTTAATAGTTCATTAAAAACCTACCATCTGTGAATTTACTAAAACTTTTAAATGACTACACTTCAGGCGAACAAGTGTTTCAATTTTTAAAATGTAAGCCAAGTAAGCATTTTTTAGATGCAGTCAAATAAATAATATTTTATTGGATTGAAAACTTCTGTACTTTGAAGTAAAGTGGCATTTCCTTAGTCTAAAACTGTGTACCTTAAGCCTTGAAGGTTTCTGTTCTTCTTTTGGTGGTTGTATTCTAGAATTTTAATAACAATTTCAGATTCTCCTAATTTATAATTAAATATATATGTATACATATATCTCTATTGCCATTGTAAATCTCCATTGTACAGCTGTGGAGTTTTATATTTCTAGATAAAGGATTTTTCATTTCTTTTAGACTATATTCATGTATGCATCCTTTAGTTATTATAGTTTGCATTCTTGAGACCTATAGGTTTATTACATCTTTGCTATAATATAGCAACCAGAAATTAAAGAACTCACCAAAATAAGTCATTTAGGGAAAATCAACTCTCCTTTCTCCACCCTCCAATCTATGAAAGAGATGCTCACTGTTGTGTTTCTAAAGGTTGGGATGCCTCCCGCCTCACATACAGACACGCGAAAGTGAAGTGTCTTTCTTTTTCAGAGTCTTAAGTTGGATTCAGCTAGTGGATTCCTGAAAGTGGGAGTGGGTAGGGAGTGGAGATGAAATGTTTAAGGGACAGGGGTTTGGGGGAGAGAGAGAGAGACCTGGCTCTCACTTGTATACCCAGCCCAGCTGGGATCTTGCTGCAGAATGCCTTTGAAGCATGTCTCTCACCCTGGAGAGCAGTGGAAAGATCTCAGTGTCAGTACAGTGTTATCCCTAGAAAGGCATCCCTGAGTCCACACAAGGCAATGTGTCTAACCCATGTCAGAGGACCAGGGCTGGCCCAGCCCCACACAGCAGAGGAGGAGCAATAATGATGGCAACCTTATGGACTTACGCCCCACACCTCCCCTGTTTTCTGGCACTACAAAAGCCTGGGGCTCCTGTGTGATCCCAAAGGGAAGGGAGGCAGCTCTAATGATGACTGAGGGTGGGTTTCCTGTCAGGTGGATAAAAAGATGCTCTAAGCAGATAATTTGTATATTTAGAGAAATGAACGAACAGACGATCCTTTGCACCCTAGTGTTGTAAATTTTAACTCAAGATGACCATACGATATTCTGGATACAAATACACCATTGTCTTGCACAAGGGCAAAGTAATGTTTCTCACTGTGTTTCCAATATCCTTATTACTGATATCCAAAATCCTTACTAGGATTTTTCTGGCTGCCTTTCTGTGGGCACACATTTGACTGATAATAATGAATCATCTACAGAGACATCTCCCCCACTACCATTTGCTTATTCATAACCAAGAGCTCAGACCACATCATCTTATAAAAATGCTTTCACATCAGTTTCCCCTAACACAGAACTTTTACACTGGTCAGACGTGAAGCTCATCTGTTATTTTTGTGCCCACACACAGCTTCATGAGAACACCTGGCCCATGGGCATGGCATCTTCTAAATTACTTGAGTTAGCATTTAGAAAAATGGCAGGAACATGGGGACACTTAAGAAATATTCCCATAATGATGCTTCCTCAGAGGTATGGGTGATCCTATGAACAGTGTGCATGGAAGTCACGCAGGTGGGGGTAGATCTTATGACAAGGTGTCTATTCTCTAACTCTGGTACAGGTTTGGGGGTGTGGGGTGAAGAGGTGAAGGAGGGAGTGAGGTTGTACCTCCCTCTAAAAGAGGTGGCTTTCATAAAAATGTCGCTGTTGACTTGTGAAAAAGCTCCAATAATGACTTACTCCTCTTAAAAAAGTGATCAGTTCGTTAATTAAAAGTTAATTAATGTAGAGTTTTCAAGGCAGTTGTCATGTTCTTTCACAACAAGGAATATGTCTGTAATGTATCCTACTTGTAAAACCCTGAAAATAAAATAGCCACCTTTGTTTAATCCCCAACACCAAGCATACAACCCTTTAAATAGACATCTCAGACCTTTTCCTTAATGGTAATAAGTCACAAACACTAAAAAGTTACTGGGAACATTAACTTTAATACTTCTAAATCCTCTACTCAGATTACCTCATGTAATCTTCACTGTAATCCTATGTGGTTAGATAATGTTATTTACCCTCATTTTAGTAACATGGAAATCGAAGCTCAGAGAGGTTAAGCAACTTGCCCCAAATCACCCAGACAGTAAGTGGCAGAGCTGGGTTACGAATCCTGGCTTTGTCAGTCTACGTTCTTCACTCCCTCCACAGAGTAGCCAATGCTAAATAAGTAGTATAAAACCCAAGTGCTAGAGAAGGTTCTGAATGCTTTCCCTGAAGCACAGAGCCCCCAGGAAGCTCTGAAGAACTCAGAGGCCCAGAGCTAGGTCCTGAAGGACAGAGAACACAAAGGATGTGTCAAATTGTTCCAGGCAACGGGAGCTTTGTGAGTAAACACACAGATGAAGAATGTGTGGTTCATTCAAGGAACCCAGAGGAGACCAGGATTCCTCTAGAAAGGAGGCCAGCTAGATGACTCTCCTTGCCTCTCTCAACTCTCCTTCTGGCAGCTCTCCTGATCTGTGGCCACATGCTCAGCATGGACCACACTTTTGTCTGCTTTCTGAAGTAATGTTAGGGGGCTTGAGGGCTTTGGTCCAAAATTAGCAGTGTTTTACAGGGTAAGGGTAGGGCAGGACTAGCACATTTTCTCCCCGGAGGGTTACTGACATGTTTCTGCTCAGATGAACATGGTTCTCACCTCTATGGATTCATCTGGTCAGAGCAGGAATGCACGTGAGCCTACACGGGGATAGGAGGAGTGGCTCTCACACGGAGAGTCCAGCTCCAGACCCAGTCTGTCTCCTTCTCTCTCTGTGTCTCTCTGCCTCTGTCTCTCTTTCTTTCTTTTTGCCTTCCTTCCTTTCCCCTGCCTTTCCTTCATTCCTTCCTTCTTTCCTTTCGTTTTATAAGAAAAAAAAATTAGCATTCTGGTTTTAAGGATGTGAGATAGCATACCAAACTATAAAGGAAGATTATTCATTAGGAGACCTTTAAAAATATGCATTCCTGGGCTTCCCTGGTGGTGCAGTGGTTGAGAGTCCACCTGCCGCTGCAGGGGACACGGGTTCGTGCCCCTGTCCGAGAAGATACCACATGCCGCGGAGCGGCTGGGCCCATGAGCCCAGCGTCCGGAGCCTGTGCTCCTCAACGGGAGAGGCCACAACAGTGAGAGGCCCGCCAACCGCAAAAAAAAAAAAAAAAAAAAAAAAAAAAAAAAGCATTCCTTTAATATGAACATGTGGAAGAAACCCTGAGGAGCCCCATGTCAGAAGCGGTCTGATGTAGAGAAAAGAAATTTTCCATGCTCCTCATTCCTCATAATCACTTACCACATCCCACCTGTTTTATTTTACATTGTTTATCCCACATCCTTTCCACTGCCTCCGCCACTTTCCTAGCAGGAGTATGAAAGAACTATGGCAGGAAAGTCAGGTTTGTGGATTTCAGGCCCAGATGTTCCATTACAGTTGATGAAGAGCTCTATTTAAGTGTGTAGGAAACATGAAATCAAGACAATAATGATATTTGAAAGGCGCCTGCTTTTTTCTTGACCATACTTTCTCCTGTCCAGCCCCTAATAAATTGTATGAACTTGTACAGGGCAGATGATGTCTTAAATTCCTCATCGGAGTGGAAGAAGCAATGAGCCTCAAGCTTCCTCCTAGTCCTAAAATTCTATGATCCATCCAAGGTTCACGCTTTCATCCTAGTACCGTGACTCAGGGACCAAGCCAAGACCAGTAGACTCTAAGATTAGCTGAATTCTAGGAGCTTATAATCAAGTTGGGAAACAAGACAGATGCTCAGTCATTTGGCAGATATTGACTGAACAAAAATAGTGGTGTGTGGGTCTGCATGCACCTTGGTACTTGATGCTGGGTGGGGATGCGGTGGTCTATAGGAGCTCTTTCCTCCTGGATTTTATGGTTTAGTGGGAAAGAAACTTACTGGAATATAAGAATCATAATAAAATCTGATGAGTATAATGATAAGGCAGAATGTCCCAAATAGGCCTAACTGGGAGGAAAAAATTCCCATAAGGTGCTTGTTAAAGGTATGGATTCCTGGGCCTGACCCAAACCCTAGCAATCAAAACCTTCTCAAAGGTGCCCCTTAAGTGTTTTCAACTCTCAATCTTCATTAGGCAAGTTTGGAAAACATGGTGATCAAAAATGAGCGGGACACGGTGGGAACTCACAAATACATGAAACAATCAGTAATAGGGTAGTCTGACACCATGTATAACGGTGGTTACATGTGTGGGCTCTGGAGTCACACTACTAAGGCTCACATCTCAGCATCACCACCAAGAATGGAAATAATAGTAATTAGGATTGTTGTGAGGATTAAGTGAGCTAGTTTTTATAATATTCATATATAGAGAGTAGCACTGTTACAGAACCAGATGGCAAATCATGAATCATAAGGGGTTCACTATATAGTTCATAAAGCTTCCCTGTTCTCCTAACTGGGAGAACGTAGTAAGTGTAATAAGTAATTGCCAAAACAACCCTAGCTCTGTTTCTTTCGTAAAAAGGAAAATAGGGAAAGGGAGGATGGATAAGGGAAAATCCAGACCACACTGTAATCAAAAGGGACGTCTTTCATGTAAGAGATGGTACTATATTGATTCTAGGGGGTAGACATGATTTAAAAAGAGAGACAGAGAGAATGAAAAGACAAGCACAAAGAAAGCCAAAGACACAGGGCTGCTTATAGTTTGTATGAATGTGAGACCTGTAGCACAGCCCTAGTTCTGTCACTAATTAGCTATGAACTTTTGGGTAAGTTAATTATCATGGACCTAAATTTATTTCTTTGTGTGAATGGAGTTTTTTGAATTATATTATAGTTTTATAGCCTATATTTCGGTCATCTTCATAGTTCTCTAGTTAAAAAAATTTGGAGGGAACGGCAATATATACTGCGTCCACTAGATGGCAATAGATAGCTTTGTAAATGGAGGTCTTTCACAGAAACTGAAGATGTCTAATAAACAAGCAAGAGTGTATTTAAGGTTCTCGAGAAACAGAGAGGTGACACTAATTCCTCATACTGAGGTCCTTATTGAGATTTATAAGATAAATAGAAATCATATGTTTTTAATCCCTTTGTTTTAGACCCACAGGTATTCAAGGGTCATGTTAGGACATTCTGTTTTAAACCTTTACTGCTAAAATGGGTTATTTCATAACAACGAAGCAAACAAAGAATTGCTTGCATGAGGTCCAATTCTGAACTGAGCCAGTAAAACCCCCCAAAGATCCTTACGCTTAATCAAAAGTACTAAGTCAATCATTCTTAAACTTTTTCATCATAAAGAGCCTACATATCCCACCACTAAAAAAGAAAAGGAAAAAAGATCTATTTCCTCTTCAGCATGATACACTTTTTAAAATTGTGTCACCATTATCATTTTTTATAATAAGAGTAAACTATCCTTATTTTTAAAGTTACGACAGTTCAAAAAATTGTATCAAAGAAGATGAAAATCATCTTCAAGCAATAACAATGTTATTAAACTATTTTGGATAGATAGAAAAGAAATAGCAATACATCCTTTTATCTTTTTTAAATTAAAAATATTTTTAAATCTTCCCATGTTAATAAATATATTAATGATCACTAGCATTTAATAGTTCACAGCTAAATATTTACAAATTTTATTCAATATACTTTAACTAAAATGTCTGGCCTTCTGTGACAACACTTTCCTTCACAAATTGACAGAAATGGCCCCATTTAAAGATGAGTAATGATTAGACAGGGACCTATGCAGAGAAAATGAGGAAGACAACAGAACGTACAGAACCTAACAAATGAGCTGATGAAAAATACATATCAGAAAAATTTTTCCAGGAAGCAGACTAGTTCAACAAACACTTAGGCAATGACCTGAAAACAGTGAAGGAATATATGACCTCTTTGAAACAATATCTCAAGGAAGGGAGCAAAAGGAACACATTTGAAAACTACATGAGTGACATAGAGGAAGGCTAGAAATAGAAAATAAAGATATTTTTCATAAAGATATATCATTATGAAATGACTCAACTCAAAGATAACCAAATACAAAAGAGGTATTTCTAAAATAAAATATCTCTGAAAGGCTAAAAGTAAAAAGGATGCACCAGACAAATGAAAATAAAACAATGAGCATCTCATTTATCAGTCAAGAATGATACGAAAGCAAAACAGAATGAAAATGACACTAAAGAAAGAACTTAAGTTAAAGGGTAAATTTTAATGAAGAAATACTATGAATCAAATAATGTGGTATCAAAAAAATCATAAAGCAAAGAAATTTGTTTCCCAAAACCCCAGGAAAGACAGAAATACAATAATAGTAAAAGAATTTAAGTTATCTCTCTCAGACCAACACAGTTCAGCTACTCAAAAAATAAGGTTAAAGATGATCTAAATAAAATTATTAATTAGCAGGCCCTTAAACATCTTAGGACTCAGTCTATGCCACGGTATTATATTTTATATGTCATTTAATACAAATATTGAGAAATAAATGCAACATTGAAGGGTCTCCACATACAAAACTATGTAGCTTTAAAAAATTGGAATATGTAATTTACAGTACCACTAAATATACTAACCAATAACTGTGTTTTAGTTAAGTTACAGTATGTTATTTAACACTCTCAAAATCAATCCAATTATTACAGAATCCGAGGCAATAAATTATCCTACTTTAAAGTGACTTTGGCAACACACTACAGGTAGACTCATGAAAGAGATCTTTGAAATTCGTTTTTTACTTTGCCTATAGCTATCTAATAAACATTCCAATCCTTTCTATATGTCTCAGACTGTACAACAAAAGAAGCTATATATTGCTACTGCATGGTAGAACTGATAGTCAAACTGCTTTCAAGATGTAATATGCAGCTACATTCTTCCTCAGAGAACAATCTCTATTACAGTTCTAAATCTAGGATCTATAAATGATATTCATTACCAGTTTTCTTTCTAACAGTGGCATAAAAGGCTATTTCTCAATCAAATCCAATATCACCTTCAGTCATGCCACCAAGTCAAAAGCTACAGGCATGGCACATCCCCAAAGCCTTGCCACCATCACCAGACTCTGCTTTGTTATAACTCATGGACTTCAAAGCAAGATGAGGTATCCTCCAGAAATCAATGACTTTGATGTGTCAGGGTCAGTCAGACATGATGAAAGGGAGGAGAATAATCAGTTAAACCTGGCATAGGTAGATACAAAACAGAGCTATAGAAAAGCTTTTCTTAAGAATCCAGGTAACAGGGAAATCTATGGAGACAAAATAGATTACTGTTTGCTTAGAGTTGGAGGCAGAGATGGGGGATGGAGGGACGGAGGTGAGAGCTTTAGGATATGGGGTGTCTTTCTGAGGTGATGAAAATATTCCAAAATTGAGTGTGGGAATGGTTGCAGTATGTCATTGGATATACTAAATACCATTGAAATATACACTTCAAATGGATGAGTTGTATGGTATGTGAATTAGTCTCAGAGCTGTTTTTTTAAAAAGGAGGTGGGAGAAGCCAGGTGAAAGGTGAGTCAACAAATCACAGTCAGGGAAGAACATGAGACTCACACTCAAGAACGATCCAAGGTAAGGTTTACCAGGCTTGTCACATAATCAATGCTTATATCATAAAAACCTTTATTCCAGAATGGCCACAAAGAGACTGTTCTTCTTTTGGGCCAAACTACTACATCTCCATCAAAAATACTTACTTCTTAAAGGCAAGGAAAAAAAGAGAAATATTCCATTTTTAACTGGGTTTTTAAAAATCTGGATTTCAATTTGACCTAGACTAATATAATGAACCAGACCATAGTGTCAGTTTTTAAAACATGCAAATCAGTAGAATCCCTAATATACCCTTTGCTAAGTCAGTTAAACTGAATTCACACTCTCTCAAAGGGAGCCCATTCCCTAAGGTAAACAGTGCAGGCTGAGACTCACAGTTGACGATGTCACCTTGAAGCTGCAGAATCTGGGGAGCTGGCATCGTGAGGACAGCAATATCAAACTGCTCAGGGGAGCCCGTTTCCCTGAGGACTTCCCACTTGTCATTTCTCAGGTTGATCTGGGTCACACATTGTCTGAAGTAGACATCAGCACCTGTTCCAAAAGCAAAATCATATTCACATAATCAGGATTTTCCATACGAATGAGAGGGAAGAGAAGAGTCACAAACTGGATCCACTCAGATGAATAAAATGGAAAAGTTCTTCTTGTACAGCCCCTGGGCTTCACTTTCTTTACTTTCTATCTCATTTAATGGGAATCCCTCCCTTCTGGCACCCTTGGACCTCCCTAACAATGCCTGCTCTGGGGAAAAAATAATAATACTACTACAATTAATAATAATAGAAACCATAGATATCTTTCATTAATCATCTACTGTATGTCAAGACTATGCCAAACACTTGATATACATTATACCAATTCATTTCCCAGATAAGGAAACAGATTTAGAAATGTCACGCCATGATTTAAATCCACATCCACCTGACTCTAAAGTATACTTTGTAGAGCAAGTATACATCTTAGTAAAGCTGTAAAGAATTCTCTCTAGTAATACCAAGAAAGAGCAATATTCCCTATTAAAAGTATCAATATTCCCTATTAAAAGTATCAATATTCCCTATTAAACCTGAAAAAAAAAAACTCTGAAGAGAAATCCAAGTCTCATCAATGGATCAACTACCTTTATGACAAAGAATCAAAATGAAGAGAAATACAATCTGGAATATCCTCTCATAGCATTTCCCTTATTTGCATTTATCACAAAGATATTTTAATAATTATTTGAGTAGTTATATGATTAATATTTTCTTCCCTTTTAATTTGTAAGCTCCATAAGCCACAAATTATGCCTGCTTTTTCTATATATAGCATATAAAGTATTGTACTTGGCATGTACTAGGTATTTAATCAATATTTGTTTAAGAGAATGAATTATGAACCATAAACTGAAAGATAGGAAAATATAATTGGATCATTAAGTCTCCTTGGTAATACTAGTACTTACCTCACATTCCAGTTGTGAGAAAAATTTGATGTTAAAGCAAATTTACTTTTATTTGGCCTCGTGAATAGAAAAGAAGTAAATAAAAATGGAATAAGGGGGGAAAAGCACAATGAAAGATCCTGTCCATCACTGCATGGGACACCTCATGCTCCTAGCCACTAAACATCCAGCTTAAATCCAAACTTTGCCATGTCCGCGGCTACTCCAGCTCAATGTGATCCTTCTCATCTCAACAATCACTGCCTTTACCACTCCTTCTGACATTGATCCAAAGTATCTCTGTGCTTTAGATGTGTCTTATCTATCCCAACATACTCTCTCTGGCTCGTCCATGTCAGGTCTCCAGATCTCATATACCTTTACATCTTTCACATTCCCTTGAATAACTCTACAACATAGTAATTACAAACTTTTTTTAATCAAATGCAAATATAGTAGACGTAAGGAGGCCCAGGGGTCAATCTCTTTGAGGCAATTAGCATCATTCTGCTCAAAGATTAGAGCAAGGGCTTCTAAATAGTGCTTCAACTTGCCTGAGGGTTTCTCTAAGGCCCCTCCCCTGGGAAGGCACAAATAACTGGAGCTTTCAACTCACACCCACCATCTCCTTTACTCCAACCAGAATGGCTCCACTTCCCTCTGTTCTATTGATTAGGAGGTCTCACCCCTCACTTGCCTCACTCTAGTCCTGACCCTGACTGGGACCTCAACTAAGTCAACTGACTTTATATGTTTCATTCAGTTGTGTTTTCACATAATATTCCCTTTGAAAACAGCATTACTTTGGTTTTGGTTTTGGTGGTGAGTAGGTGTGTGTGTTTAACAGAATTGAAGTCCACTAACTAGAAATTCTCCATATCCAGTCAAACGTCTTGGACATATATCCCAGGGGTCCCAAAGTGTTCTGCAAGATGTATATCCGTCAGCACCAGCAGCACCTTGGAACTTGTTAGAAATGCAAATTCTCAGGTCCCAACCCAGACCTACCAAATCAGAATCTGGGGGTCAGGCCCAGTAGTCTGCATTTAACAAGCCCCCAGGTTTGTTACCATGTACTTTAAAGTGTGAGACCACTGGGGTAGATAGATGGACCCAAATCTAACACCACCACTGGCAAAGTCTCTCAAAAAATAGCATTTTCCAAGAGTTAGGGACAATGGTATAGCTGCTCTGACTAACCAGGAAGTTTTCCTGTCCAATTGCTAGGAGTCAGTTTCAGGGAAAGTGGCATTTCCTTGTGAAAGTAACTAATAACTTTTGAAAGGACCACATGACCAAATCTATAGGCTCTGGAAAATCATTTTTAAACACTTAAAGAACTAGATAATATCTCTCAATCTGAGCTTAGTAAATTTGACCATGTCCCTCTCTTGCATAAAATCCTTCAGTGGTTTCCCACTGCATTTAGGATAAAGTATAAAATCTTAACGTTGCTTACAAAGCCCCTTATGATCTGGCTCCTGCTTTACTCTTAAACTTCACCTCTTACTGTTTTCTCCCTCATTCACTACGCTCCAGTCATGATGACCTTTTCGTTCCATAAATGCACCATCTTCCTCCTACTTTAGAACAGTTGCAACTTGATATGCCCACTGCATGCAATTCTCACCACTCAGCTGTTGGCCTAGTTCACTCTTGCTCACCTTTCAGGTACCCATGGAAACATTAGCTCCTCAGAGATGCTTTCCCTGACACATTTCCCCTCACTCCTCTCAAACTCACGTTAGTTTAGGTCCTATTATTATAGCTCTCTCATAAGGCTCTCACTCTTTCTCCTTAGCATTTATTATGTACCCTTTTTATGTGTGTGAAATTAGTTTTTGTCTTTTTCCCCCACTACACTCTATATTAACAAAGGCAAGGTCCATGTGTTTTATTTACCACTATTTCCCCAGCACATATTTCATAAAAATAAAAAAGTCTGCAGATAACTACAAAGATATCAGAACACAAAGAAGTTTTAGCCATTTTACAAAGGCAAATATGTTTCTGTTATTTATTTATTCAATGTGTATCCCCTGCCTTCTTCCATTTTAGAGAGAGAATCTAAATTCATTTTCCTCCAATAATTTCCTACAAAAGGTTTCAGCTCAGAACTGCTGAGATGGACCTGAAGAGATGTAAGCAATGTCTAACTAAATGCACTGCTTAAACTGCGGAATGCTTATCCAAGGCTCCTGGGCTATCTTCTACCTTCTCTCTGACAGACACTGTTATGGATGAGTGCCACGATCACCCGCCTAGGAGAAATTTTGAGACAGAACTGCCCAGCCTTAATTGTCTTACATCAATTTTAGAAAGAAAGTAAACACAAAAGTAAAAGGGGAGAAAATGATAAAAATTATATATTACTAGAAAGAAATCACACTAGCTGATAGTATCTGCAAATTAAACCATCTTTTCTAATAAATCGATCCTGTCAACTTTGACAAGTTACATTGCCCATGTTGACTTTTGATTGTTAGTCAATGTCCCTTTTGAAGTAGACGGTAAAATAAAAACAAATAAATGCAGCAACAGTTCTTCCTATGGGAGGCCAAACTAAATAAAAGATGCTCACCCTGTCCTGGAAACTAAATTCATCCTCCTATGAATGATTTAACAACATGGGCCTTATTCAAAAGCAAAAGGACTTGGTTCATCACTGTCTAAAGGTCATAGGCAGGAACCAGCAGGTGACTGATCTTCCTGTTTGCATAAAGAAGTAAAATGGCATTACTCCTTAGTAGCCCCTTCCCCCTGGGGCAGGGACTAACCAATGAAAGAGGGGGACTAGGGGAAGGGCACTATGAGTTTGTTCTCTTGAGCCAGGTGTCCATTGACATGTAGAACCAGGGTAGGATGGGAGCAGTCTCTCATACTGTAGGGGAAAACCTGGAAAGGAAAATATGTTAAATCATAGGTATGAGACCCTTTCATTGTCCTCCATGAGATCATTAAAAGGAAATGACAACAGGGTCAGCTTAAAGAGAGTGCTGGTCTCTCACTTACTAGTTAAGCCACCATAAGCAAAGTACTTAACCTCCTGGAGTCTCATTTTTCTCATTAGCACATGGGGAGAATGATAACCACCTTGAATGGCTATATGAGAATTAGAAATGATGTATGTTAAGAGCCTAACATAGTATCAGATAAATAGCACTTAACAAATGATAGAGTAGCTTTTGTTCTTTTGAATTTCTCCCACCCCCAACAATGACAACCAAAAAAGTAAAACAACAGAAAAAGCACATTTTACTTACTCAAGAAGATTGTATTAATTGGGAAGACAGGCAGTAGGTAAAACTGATGTCAATAAACGCAGTTTTCTCTGTAATAAGCTTAATGTGAACACATGAGACAAATGAGAACAGACCATAAGGTGAAGAGGCATGTGCCTATTTCCTCCTGCCCTTTACTACTTATTCTGGGAAACTGGTCTACTTAAATATTGGCTTTAGAGAGTTGAACCTATTCTAAAGCATACCTGATTAGACATACCCAATACAGATAATTTCCCTGGAAGTCTAGTCCCAAACTAAATAAAACTGGTTGGACCATCAGACTGTGGGGTTGTGAACTCAACTGATCCCAAAATGTAGAGTATTTTTTGGAATGACTTGGCAATTTGGGTTCTTATGCTCTGAGCACATGCAAAGGTCAGCTTCATTCAAGTAGACTATTTTTTAAACTAACATTTATCAAGAGATTTCTATGTACATGGCCTATTATTTGCTTAAATTGACAATGAGTGCATTATATCCTTTATTCCTCACAAAACTTAGTTCTAGGTACTGTTATTGCTCTCATTTTTCCAATGAAAGAACCAAGGTATAGATTTTAAAACTTTCCTAATATTGCATAGCTAGGAAATGGTGGTAGAATGTGAATTTGAATCCAGGTCATTCTGATTACAGGGACTCTCTCGACTTATATTGTGGAAACAACTAAAATAAGATAGAAACCATTTATAGCACAGAAAGCTTTAAAGAAGTTTAAGGAATGCTTAAATGGATATAATTATAAAATTTTAAATGGTATAGATAGGGTCTACAAAGCCTCTAATAATGGATCTGGGTAGAGGGTGGAAAGACCTCTTGAAGCAGTACAAAGATAATATTTCAATAAACTAAGAAAAAGTTTATATACACTCAAAATACGTAGACCTTGAACTCAATTATATAAAAACTCATTTTAATAAAAAGCAGAAAGTATGTCACAAAATGGACTTATTGTTGATTTATATATCATAGTGACACTTTCCCCTGCTATTTTTCTGTATTTTCCAAATTTTCTACCAGTAGTATGTAATTCTTTTTTTTTAATTTTATTTATTTTTTTAATTTATATTTGACTGTGTTGGGTCTTCGTTTCTGTGTGAGGGCTTTCTCTAGTTGCGGCAAGTGGGGGCCACTCCTCATCGCGGTGCGTGGGCCTCTCACTATCGCGGCCTCTCTTGTTGCGGAGCACAGGCTCCAGACACGCAGGCTCAGTAATTGTGGCTCATGGGGCCAGCTGCTCCATGGCATGTGGGATCTTCCCAGACCAGGGCTCGAACCCATGTCCCCTGCATTGGCAGGCAGATTCTCAACCACTGCGCCACCAGGGAAGCCCCTGTAATTCTTTTTTAAAAGTTACTTTTGAAATAAATATTTTACATAGTAATAAGAAAATCTAAAGTACTCACACTCTGAACAGACTGTACAAATTGAAAGAATAAATAGGTTTTTACTAAGAATTGGCTAAATTAGAATGAATATATGTATATTTATATATCTTAGAAATCTAAATCTATATCACTATACCTACCTACTATGTACAAGGTACCATTAGATTCTGTTTGAGCTACAAATAATTAAATATGACCTCTTCTGCCAAGAGTTTCCAAAGCAAAATTGGAAAATAAAGCATATATTCCTCCAAACACGTAACACAAAAGGGTGTAGGTACAATGTATTCAAGGAGTGTCCCTCAGCTATATGAGGCAGGGACTTTGGTTCATGTATCATTAGTGCCTAAAACAGTATATAGTAAGCACTCAGTAAATGTTTATTGAATGAATGGATGTATGCATGCATGCATGGTTAGATATATAATACAATTAGTAAGTACTTGGAAATTTTAGTAAGTATGCACATCTAATTTGGGTTAAGTAAAAATCATGATGGAAATGAGATTTTTTTTTAAAGTTGTATGGTGGCAATATATGAAGCTGACGGTGACATTCTACAAAATGTCCAAATGGTGTCACCATCTGTGATGGTTAATTTTATGTGTCAACTTGACTGAGTCATGGGGGTTCCCATATATTTGGCAAACATTATTCTGGGTATGTCTGTGAGGGTGTTTTTAGAAGAGATTAATATTTAAATTGGTAGACTGAATAAATCAGGTTGCCCTCCCTAACATAGGTGGGTATCATCCAATCAATCAAAGGCCTGAATAAAACTGAAAGGCTGACCCCTCCCAGGAGTAAGACAGGCAGTAGGTAAAACTGATGTCAATAAACGCAGTTTTCTCTGTAATAAGCTTAATGTGAACACATGAGACAATAAATGAGAACAGACCTATGTTCTGTTCTGTTCAGTTCGAAGACGATAGCCTTCTAACTGGGACATTGTTTTATTCTCCTGCCTTCAGACTTGAACTGAAACATCAGCTCTTCCTGGGTCTCAGGCTCACCAGCCTTTGGACTGGAACGGTACCTTTAGCTCTCTGGGGTCTCAGGCTTTTGGACTGAAACTAAACCATCAACTCTCCTGGGTCTAGCAGATCTTCAGACTTGCCAGCCTCCAAAATCACATAAGCTAATTCTATACGATAAATCTTTATCATATATATATCGTATATATATATATCCTCTTGATTCTGTTTTTCTGGAAAATCCTGATGAATACACCATCATAGACTAAATCCTAGATGGAGAAATGGCTTCACCCAGAATGGTATTTACTATGTCCTCATGTTGTATATTCAATCTCACTGGCCCCTCCCATGCCCAGTATCAAGGATTCTCAGGGTTCCCAATTAGTAATATTTGATGAAGGAGACCAAAAAAAACAGTAATTATTCTAGAAATAGCTTATGAAACAAAACAAATACTCAGCCTTATACCTTTCCTCAGTGCTCTTCAGTTGGGCAATTATTTACGATTCATCAAGAAGCCTATTTCTGTTTTAAAAAATAAATCATTTATCATCCAAGATTATTTATCATCTTTTTCAAAAAAGTCCATTTTAAAACACTTATAATAAACATAAAGAACAAATGAAAATCCTCATAGAAAATGGGCAAAGGTTATGAATAAGACATTCACAAGAAAAAAAAAGCACAGATGTGGTTAGCAAAACAAAGATGCATAAACTCACTAATAATTAAGTAAATGCAAATCAAAACACAAGGAGATACCATTTTAACCCATCACATGGGCAAAATTTTTAAATTTCCATAATATCAGAATGTGTGGAAAGAGACATTCTCCTTCACTATTGATGAGATATTCTTTAAGAGGAAGAGATGGCACAACCTAGTTAAATAAAAAATGCACATACCATTGACACACCTACTGTACTGCTAGGAACTGATCCTACAGATATGCTTTCAAAAGTATGTCAGGGTTAAACATTGCAGTAATATTTGTATTAGCATAAACCAAAACAACCCCTCATCCCCCCCAAACAACCTACATGCTTACCAGAAAGTTAACAGTTAACTAAATAACAATACACACATACCATGTAATACTGAACAGGCATTGAAAAGAATGAAGCACACTGAATTTGCTGATATGAAAATAGACCCAAGATATGATTCACTCTATGATTATGCATCAGTCAGGAATCTCCAGAGAAATAGAACCAATAGGATATATATAGACTTAGATAGAGATAGAGATTGATTTATTATAAACATAGATGAGAAAAGTATAGAATGGCTTATGTAAAATAATCTTGTTTCTGTTTTAAAAAAGAATATATACAAATATATGAATAGGTAAATAGAGACAGCCACATAGAACAATAGATAGATGCATAAACATTTTTCTGGAAGCATATATTGGAAACAATGATTACTTTAGACGAAGACAACTAGCTATTGAGTGGTGAATAGGAGAACATTTACTTTATTTTATAACTTTCTTTATAGCATTAATATTTACTTATGTGTATAACTTTTATTTTAAAATGCTAACTTTAAAAGAAGGCAGAAAAAATTCTCTTCTCACCTGATTCTTTCAAGTAATGGTTAATAATTGAAGAAACTCCGTGAGGTGCCACAAAGTTACAATCTCCTTCTTTTATCACCATTCCTTCAATAGGAGAGGTCAGAGGCTTCAGAACACCAGGAGCTAACAGTTCATCATAAAAACTGAAATAAATCAATATGTATAACATAACTATAAGCTATACTTAGCTCTAAATACTATAGTCTCTTCCAAGAATTCTTAGAGATTACAATCCTAAATAATAACTAGAAATCTTCTATGAACAACCCAACATATGTTTTATGTTAATAAAAACTATAATTCAGGTGAAGAATGGAAATGTTTTGAGAATCCACAGTCTTTTGCTAATCTTAGTCAAAGGTCTGTTTTCTCATATATTTCAAAATTAAAGACAGTGAAAATCAAAAGAAAGATATTCAATACACCAGGTTTAAATCTGGTTAAGATTGACTTCCATCACAGCTATCTGTCCTCTTCCTCAGCACCAACATATGAACTCTTATTTATTGAGCCCTTACTATGTTCCATGCAACATCTCATCTGATGGTCACAACAACTGGATGAGGTATGTATTACAATTTCCCCGCTTTACTCAGGTTAACCTTTTACTGCTAATACGATCAAGGATGATAATATAATTTCACTATATTACAAGAGTCAAAGTTTAACCCTGCTAAAAATGGATGATTTGTATCTTTTTACATCCTACAACCAGTAAGACTGATTCCACCCCTTTCAACTGACTCACCTCTGGTGTTCTTTGGCATAATGAGGAGTGCAGGTGATGTACTGGGCACCCAAGTCCACTGTGCTCTGTGGATTATGAGGACTGCTGGCTGTGGTCATTCTTCCCCCTTGAATTAGTCCCCAGGAAAATGTCTTAGTGCATTAGAATGAACCTTTTGCAGTTGACGCTATTCACCCCAGGTTACCACAAATAGATTACTTAGAACTGTTTTAGGAAACATTTTAAATTTTTAAAAGAATTTTTTTACTTTCATAATAATTAATATATTTTTAAATATTCTGTTTTCTCCAGATTACAGACATCTAGAAAACGTTTTTTTATACAGAAGATTTTGTCATCTAACATTGTCAGGAAGTAATTAAGAGACAATTTGGTCACTGAGTGTGAGATATTTTTTTAAACGAACTCATGAATAATGCGCCACCCTTCAGCACTGTGACTGAGGCATCTATTTACCTATCTGAGTAAAAGGAATGAACGAACGGACAAAAGAAAACAAAATAATGAATGAAACGTCAGAATGAACGAATCAACGAATGCTTTCCCTCTTGCAGTCAGATTTCAGATGGACAGGATGCTGTCAACTAAATCTTCGTAAAGTCTTGGTCAATGGGCACTTGAGGATTCTCATAATCTAGAGATAAGCCTCCAAGGCACAGAGCGGCCAAGAAAAAAATCCATTTCTTAGCGACAGCGGCAGGCCCAGGATTTGCAAACTCCAGTCAGGATCCCTCCCAGGCCGCTCAGGCCGCCCTCTAAAGCGCTCTCCGCACTCCCGCCCCACCCCCCAGCCCAGCCGGGGTCGCCGCTTCCACCCGCGCGCCCTCTCAGGCTTTACGGGCGCCGGAAGTCTCCGATCACGTGACCAGACGCCCGCCGAGCTGCTGGAATTTCACAGACTTACCCCGGGGGGGCCCACGCCACCTCAGAAGCCATGGTCCCCGCCGGCTTCTTTCCCCCCCCCGCCCCCCGTTTCGGCCGGGAGACGACCCACCTGAGTCCCCGGCCTTGTCCCACACAGCGAGGTGCAAAGGACGAGTCGCCGCCTTCCTCAGCAGCGCTGCGCACAGGCTTCCCGTCAGCCCGGCGCCCACGATCAGCACCCGCGCCATGGCCCGCTGTCTCCGCGGCGGGGTGGCCAGCCTGCAGTAGGTGGAACAGCCAAAGCTCAGCGGGTTAGAGATGTCGGCTCCGCGCTCCGGGCCCCACCCGGTCCTTGAGCAGTTCCTCGGCTGGCCTGCAGGGGGCGGAGAGGAGGCGACCGGGGCCGAGGGGATGATAAGCGCTGAAGACCAGCAAACCTTGGCTTTCCCCTTGGTTTGAGGGCCAGGAGCTGGCTTCCAAGACAGGCTGGCCCCATCCGATAAGCTGTGAATTCCAGCCTGCCCCTCGCCCCTTGTAAACCTGTAAATCATGTAGGTTAGAGTGTGAGACCCCGCCTCGCCACAGGGTTGGTGTTGATTACCGCGGAGACCCAGCCCAAGGTAACTTACTAGGGTAACTGTGCCTTGCTGGAACCTTTGCTAGCTTAGTATTCTAAGTCCTAACGGAGCTTACCAGCGATGCCAGAGCCAGCTTTTTTCAATAGACCTTAATGGCCACTATTCACATAATAGGAAAAGAGTTTTGGAGAGATTTTCTTAAACTAGCCCTCGGGCTTTGTGTAAGGGATATAACATTTTTGAACCTCAATTTCGCCATCTGTGAAAGGGGGCCAAAAAATTCTACATTCCAAATTGTTGAAAATTAAAGATACTTGGTTCACTAGAAAATTTTAGATCACTCATCTCTTCAGTAGATATTAAGTTTTATGTCAAAACACATTCCAAATGCTATAAAGGGACATGAAGATGAGCAAGACAAGGATTCATGCCATTACCACTAGTCTTTGTTTTTTCTAACGTTGCCCCGGAGGTTCTCAAGGAAACAATAAAAAGCAAGGATAAGACTGAACTATTAAAAAATTAAAAACTAAGTTACCCTGAATTGCAGATAAACTATTACCTGGAAACCAGAGAAACTTGAATAGCTATCAGAATTATAAGAAAGTTGACAGTGGTAGCCAATTACAACGGAAACATTAAAAATTAGAAGTTTTACTTTATGTACACATCATGAAGCAATTACCAGGCATCAAGTTGGTGATAGATTAATATTACATATATCTAATAAAAGATAATAGAACTAGAAGATACAGATGAACATATGTAACCTAATAAGACATTCCTAAGCAAAGAAATAAAACTGAACATAAAAATGGAAATGAAGAGAAAAACATCGAATACATAATCATTTACAAATTATGTTCAAAATATACAAGACAAAATACAAATAGTAAACAAATTTTTGGAGCATATGAAAGATGAAAGGTTCACACCTTATTATAAAAAATCTTTCGATAATTTTTTATTGATTAACAATATTAGTTTCAGATGTACAACATAGTGATTCAATATTTTTATAGATTATATCCCATTTAAAATTATTTCAAAATAATGGCTATTTTTCCCTGTGCTGTATATTCTTGTTGCTTTTATATTTTGTACACAGTAATTTGTATCCCTTAATCCACTACCCCTATCTTGCCACTTCCCCTTTCCTCTCCCCACTGGTAACCACTAGTTTTTCCCTATATTTGTGATACTGTTTCTGTTTTATTATACTCATTTGTTTATTTTTTAGATTCCACATGTAACTGATAACAGAGAGTATTTGTCTTTCTGTGTCTGACTTATTTCACTAAGCCTAATATGCTCTAGGTTTCATGGAAGACAATTTTCCCACAGATGGGGCGGTGGGTGAGGGAGGGAATGGTTCAGGTGGTAATGTGAGCAATGAGGAGCAATAGGGAGTGGCAGATGTAGCTTCACTCACTCGCCACTCGCCTCCTGCTGTGTGGCCCAGTTCCTAACAGGCCCTGGACCAGTACCAGTCCACAGCCTGGGGGTTGGGGGCCCCTGCTCTAGGTTCATCCAGATTGCTTCAAATGGCAGAGTTTCATTTCTGGGTTTTTTTTTGCGGTACGCGGGCCTCTCACTGTTGTGGCCTCTCCCGTTGCGGAGCACAGGCTCTGGATGCACAGGCTCAGCGGCCATGGCTCACGGGCCCAGCTGCTCCGCGGCATGTGGGATCTTCCTGGACCAGGGCACGAACCTGTGTCCCCTGCATTGGCAGGCAGACTCTCAACCACTGCGCCACCAGGGAAGCCCTACCACACTTTCTTGATTACAGTAACTTTATAGTAACTTGATTAAATCTTGAAGTCAGGGAAAAGTCCTCCAACTTATTCTTCTTTCTTAAAATTTTTGAATAGTCTAGGTTCTTTGTCATTCATATAAATTTTAGTATTAGCTTGTCAACTTCTACCAAAAAGTCTGCTGAAATGTTTACTGTGACAATATTCAACATATGGAAAAATCTGAGGAAAATTGACTTCGTAAAATACTGAGGTAATGTCAGGATCAAGGTGGTGAAAGATATGCCTCCTTTTTGTCCTCCTTTTTAACAGCTAACAATTGGCACCCACCCACAAACAAAATACTCCTTTGGGAGTTGTGAAATCCAGCACAAGGGACCCAGGAGAAGTCCCATCCACTGTTCATCTGGTAATAGACAGACATACCTCCATATGGATTGCAGAACTAGCAGAAGCCAGCAAACCTTCCACAGTCTCTCTAAGCCAAGGTTGGGAAAACCTGGGAATGCTGTCTTGGGCAGATACCCACAGATGAAAAAGACTTTGTAGAAGTCCAGCCATCTGGAAGGGAGAGTCCAGTACACCACTGGAGAAAAACAAAAACCAAAAAAAACCCCAGCACCTAGAGTCTGTCATACAGAGTGAAGTAAGTCAGAAAGAGAAAAACAAATACCTTATGCTAACACATATATATGGAATCTAAAACAAACAAACAAAAAAGGTTCTGAAGAACCTAGGGGCAGGACAGGAATAAAGACATGGATGTAGAGAATGGACTTGAGGACACAGGGAGGGGGAAGGGTAAACTGGGATGAAGTGAGAGAGTGCCATGGACTTATATACACTACAAAATGTAAAACAGATAGCTAGTGGGAAGCAGCCACATAGCACAGGGAGATCAGCTCAGTGCTTTGTGACCGCCTGGAGGGGTGGGAGGGACACGCAAGAGGGAGGAGATATGGGGACATACGTATATGCATAGCTGATTCACTTTGTTGTGAAGCAGAAACTAACACACTATTGTAAAGCAATTATATTCCATAAAGATGTTAAAAAAAATAATAATGCTGCCCATAAAACTTGATCTAGATCAGAAAAAGTTAATTCTTAGATGTTTGTGAGAAACGAACATACATCTAAGTGCTCATGTGTGTGCTTGTGTGTTTGCTTTCTAGAGTCGCTTAGATGTGTATCTAGCACATAATCCAGCAGGAACTTCAGTTCAAAACGCCCTCCACTGGAGTCAGGTATCACTTCAAGCTGCTAAAACTTTTTTTGTGGGCCTAAACCATTAACAATTTACCTAAAGCACAGTCTTAAAATATTCTGTCAAATGCTTCTAAAAGGGAATTTTTCTGGCACGTGACTACCAAATGAAAATATCTATCAATCCACGTGAATGAAAATCCTACAAAAAACAGGTGCTTTGGGTAACAAGAAATAAATGATGATTATGACTTGAAATTATTTCAAGCAAAGCTGCATTTAAACTTGAATAAATTGTTGTGGAGGATTAATAGTCTATTTTTGGAATGAGAAAAAATTTTTAAATAGTATTTAAATTAAAAGTAAACTACTTGGAAAAGTTGGCATTTTATTATTTACATAGCCAAGTGACTTTTTAATTTCCTTGTGTCTTTAATTTCTCTACATTAGGCTGTTAAGTCTGGGAAATTCCAAGGTTTTGACTGGGGAACCCCAACTCAGAACCTACTGCATTATAACCAGGTAAGCATCTTAAGTTGAGGTTATTTGCATTTTGAAAGACAAAGATATAAAAAGTTAAAGATGAAATTACGATAACTGCAGGTATTTTCCAAAGGAATGTTGTTGCCTAGACCTAGCCTTAAGGAAATTATAAACTAGATGACTCTATCCTTTGAGTCTTTTTGTCATGTGGAACATCACACTGGTCTCTAATTCCTCCACTGAGCCTTCACGCTCCAGTGTCTGTGCTCATTCAAGCTGCCCTCAAAGTACCACACCACTGCAGTGAGAACCTTCTAGATCTTATCACCCCTCGCTGCATTAGACAGATCTGCCCTGTATCCCAGACCCCCGGCATGCTGTCTTCTCCTTTCCAAAGTGCAACTAACTGTTATAATGAACCAATAACTCCTTTTTTTTTTTTTTTGGCTGCTCTGCGAGGCTTACTAGATCTTAGTTCCCCGAACAGGGATCAAACCCAGGCTCCTGGCAGTGACAGTGCAGAGTCTTAACTACAGGACCGCCAGGGAATTCCCTAAACCAATAACTCTAACTGTTCATGGGATAGAGCTGTAATCTCTGGTCTTCTTAAACAATTTCCTATCCTTTGTTGATGGCCAGAGAAGTTTTCTCACCATATTCCCAGACATAAAAGAAGGATGGTATGCTTGCAGTTCAAGGCTGGAAATATTTTTCAGCAGACAAGAGCCTTGTATGCAGGTAGATATACTGAGCATTCCTCCCACTTGTAGTACAAAGAAGCCAGGCTTTGGAGTCCATCGTACCTGAAGTTAATATAAATTGAGACAATAACTTTTCATCTCTCCACCCAGACTGAGGGAGTTATTGACAGTAATTAATGGGTAATGTCAGCTCAGGATAAACTCTCAGATTGTCACAGGCTAATTTTGAATGAGAGAATTGCTCTGTGTTTTTTTGGTAATTCTTTCCCCTTCTACTTCACCCCACATCCAATTTTCCAACCAAGTAACAACCCTATTAATTTTCGTCTGCTTCAATGACTCAATATCTACAAGGGATTTATATCTTTTCACCACAATGTCTTTTGTGTGAAAAAGATGGCCCAGCCTCCTTGTTTTTACATCTCTGATGTCTTTAAAGAGCTTTTCTGAACACAATCAGATCAAACATTTGTTGTAAAGACTTTTCCCCCCAACCATCACAACCTCAAACCCCCCAGACACAGACTCTATCTTTATACTGGGCTCTAATAACAGTAATCAGAGACTCCGTCTTGAAGGGCCAAGTGGGGCATGAAACACCCACTCCCAATTCCATTCTCCCTTCAACCAAGCCAAACTCAGGATGGTTTCAACTGACTGAGGGAGTGACACTAATTTAAGAGCCAGAAGCTAGGTTCTGGAAAACACTTTGAATAGTGGAATATGAGTAAAGAAAAGTAGATTTATTCTTATAGATATTCTCCACAATTTTCCCTTTTCTTCAACATATAAAGGAATATAGTAAAGTATTAAAATACTATGAAAAATTGCATATAATAAAATATTTTTCTTTGGTGAATTGGCTATTACATAAGGATAAAGAAAATATTCGTAATAGAATTCTTGAGAATATCGTCTTTAAAAACTAACAAAATTCTCTGTGAACTGTGGGAAAGTTAGTGGTGATTCTCTTGTCCCCTTGGCCTGCTTTATGAATCTCTTTAAAATCTTTGTGTGAATGGAGATTTTGTAGAAATAGGAAATGGGGCTACTGATAGATTTTCTCAGAATTTGAACGTATGTTTAGTAAAACCAGGCAAGTATTTAACAAATACAGCTCCTTAAATGAAATGATTACCTATGGAATGACTATACTGGGAGGCCATACAAAGCCAAAATAAATGACTCAGGACATTTTGAGTAACTATTTGTGTAGAAACTATCGATCACAGTTCAATTCAGTCACATTTACTTCCTTCAGCTTGAGTTGAAATCTAAGTTTTTACTTTGTAAGAATTATTATCTAAAGCCCACCTATTCAAAGCATGGTCCAGGACCAGCAGCCTCAGCATCGTCTGGGAATGTAGAATCCAGGCTCTTCCTCCAGATATACTGGATCAGAGTCTTCATTTTATTAAGATCCCCTAGTGATTCACAGGGCCTTTAGAATTTGAGAAGCACTGATTTAAAGCATTGCATCCATGTTCCTCTGTGGATAAAGGTAACTCTGAGCAATAATTGTTAAGATTTACTTATGAAACTGGGTCATGCCACTTGTGACAACATGGATGGACCTTGAGGATATTATGCTACATGAAATAAGTTAGACACAGACAGATAAATATTGTATGATCTCATTTACATGTGGAATCTAAAAAAAAAAAAAATTTAAAAACCTCATAGGTACGGAAAACAGATTGGTGGTTGCCAGAGACGTGGGCAAAATGGGTAAAGGTGGTCAAAAAGTATGAACTTCCAGTTATAAAATAAGTACGACCTGGAGATGTAATGTACAGCATGGTGACTATAGATAATAATACCGTACTGTATATTTGAAAGTTGCCAAGAGAGTATATCTTAAAAGCTCTCATTGGGCTTCCCTGGTGGCGCAGTGGTTGAGAGTCCGCCTGCTGATGCAGGGGACACGGGTTCGTGCCCCGTTCCGGATAGATCCCGCATGTCGTGGAGCGGCTGGGCCCGTGAGCCATGGCCGCTGAGCCTGCGCGTCTGGAGCCTGTGCTCCGCAATGGGAGAGGCCACAACAGTGAGAGGCCTGCGTACCGCAAAAAAAAAAAAAAAAAAAGAAATACTTACTTTGAGAATCATTGTTCTAAATCTATTAAGAAGACACCTTGTGTTATGGTGTTGTTGATTTGCTTTCCTTTGGCTAGGCTTTATAATCAGAATCTCACATTTCTAAATACTTATACCTATTGTAATCTTTATGTCATTGACTCTGGTAAGTAACACATTTCTTATTAGAGACACTTCTCATATCTTATAATGTGGTTCAGCTTTGTGGCTTTTATACTTCTATTTCAGACGAACCTTAGCTGTTATTGATGCTGAAAACTCGGCTTCTGTGCACCGGTGCCAAATTGAATCTCTGAGACAGAGTTTTGGGTGAAGTAGAAAGAATAACTTTATTGCTTTGCCAGGCAAAGTGTTAACGCAAGTTCGTGTGCTCAATGTACAGTGAGGCCAAACAAACTGAAACGTAGGAATTTGGAGCAGAGAAAGGTTTATTGCAAGGCCATGCAAGGAAATGGGTGGTTCATGCCCTAAAAGCCCCAAACTCCCCGAAGGGGTTCGGCAAAGCACTTTTAGGTGAAGGAAGGGGGTGGCAGGGTATGGGATCAGCTTGGACACAATTCCCTGATTGGCTGATGGTGAGATAACAGGGTGGTGTCACAGGGGTTAACATTATCAATCCTTAGGTTCCAGGGGGCCTGGGGCTATATGCTCATGGTCATCAAGTAGTTAACATCTTACATTTTTTGGGGGGGAGGGGCACAGTTCACATCTGCAAAACAACTCAGGAATTGTGCATCAAATACTATTATCTAGGTACTTCAGAGAGGAGCTAACAGAGGATATGGGGAAGGCCTGTCCCGGGAAGGCCCCATAGGGTCCTGCTTGGTTAAAAAGGGGGACAGAGTGAGCTTGTGCCCTCAAAACTGTGTGTCCCAATGTGGGGGGAGGATTTGGTGAGGAGTTTTATAGCAATGGTTCAAGGGCAGGGTTGCTGATAAGGATCAGTGTGCGTGTGGGGCTTGCACTCCTTTAATCTGGACTCAGGTGGTCTCCTGATGAGCTTCTGTGATTCTCAAGGTTATCAAACTGTGACCTTCTCTCTGGAATGAAGAATGCTTCAAGTAGTTAACATCTTCCATTTGTTCAGGGTTTTAGTTCTGCAGAAGAGCTCAAAGATATTGTTATATGTATCCCTTGAGGCAGGACGAGGATCCTGTCCCAAGGCTGCACTATTGTTTCTTGACTGCCCCTCCCTTGTCTCTGCATCCCCTCCCTTCCCTGATTAACAACTGCTTGAACTTGCCCTTTGGAACTCAGGGAAGGTCATGGAGGCTAAAGCCTATTTCCAGCAAACAAGAAATGGTGTACAGAAAGGCTTCCATGCCCAGGAGTCCCACGGGGTCCTGCTCAGTTTCATTATCAACTTCAGTTTATCCAGATATGAAACAAAGAAACAGTTGAAATAAAAGAGAAAAATTTTTGCTTGTGACATTATCTTAATAATCTTAATGGTAATTTCATGCCTAAAGCTGATATAATGACATTCCAGTCTATAACTACAAGGTGCACTGATTGAAGCCCAGAACTGCAGGAGATAAAAAAATTTCCTCTACCCTTCTATGTACTTTGACTGGTCTAATAATCAAACTGACATAAGACATATAAACAGGAGAAAACCAGATTTAATTATGTACATATGGGGACACCACAAAGACAATGAAACCCAAGGACAAGGCAGACAATTGAGGCTTATACGCTATCTTGGGCTAAGGAGTAGGATAGGGGCTTGGGGCTTTCAATGGGTGGAGGTGACTCACAGGGCAGCAAGGAGGGCAGATGTTTGGTAATTTGATGTTTGTCCTGCCACACAGATAGATCATTCAGATAAAAAGTTATCTCTTGGTAATAGCTCTCTTTCTGAGTTAGACCCCCTATCTAAATTGTTTTACCTTGTTATTGAGTCTGCTGGGTGTGGCTGCCTTCAGCTCAAAATAGTCTGCATAACAAAGTGACATATTTGGGAAGGCTTCTTCTGAACCTCTTCAAATTCTTTCAAGAGTGATGATCATTTTCCATCTACTATAACCTATTGGTTTCTTCACCTATAAAAACATTTTGAAGTCAAAATTGAGTTTTAAATAAGATAATAATGATCTCGGAAAGGCAGCAGATCTTATTTCCCGGCCCAGGAATTGAACCTGGGTAGCCTGGATGAAAACAAGGAATCCTAGCCACCAGACCCTCTGGCCCTTGCCCCCAGTGAAAAATGCATTTCTCAAGGAGGCAAAATCTGTAGAAACAGGTGCAAAATTAATTATTAGAGACATAGCGCAACAACAAGTGGGACAGCACGCAGAGAAACAAGTTTGTTTAGTTAAGACAGAAGCAAGGCAGAGATGCACACCCGGAGAGAAAGGGTGTGGGCGTCCGTCCTAATAAGGAGTAGCGAAGTGAAGAGGCGGTTAAGTCACTTATATAGGTCAGTTCTTCTGGGTCTTTGTTTACCTTTGGCCAATTATCTGGTTTCTTTTTCCACGTGACCCGCCCTAGCCTCCCCAACATGCGTGCACAACTTTTTTCCAAGATGGATTCCAGCCCAGAGGCTTGTGGGGGGCCTTGGCATCACATATTATGGGGTGGTGCCCCCTCCTTTTTGACCCCCAAGGAGCCTTTATGCACAGGTGCAGTGTCTCTCTGGCCCCAAGGATGGGAAATATGTGACCTGTTGGTCCTTTACTCAAACAAGGGTTAGCCCCTCTCTGTTCCTGCCATGACTATTATCTTAAGAGGTACACAGGACACAAAGTCTGGCTATTTAACCTGCTTCTGTTGTTACTTCCATTTCGGTGAGCAAACAGGAGGCTGATTTTAAATGTCTAACCTGGATCCCACCTATCTCCTGTTTCAGGAAATGCAAACAGGAGACTAGTTGTAGCTGTCCAACCTGAAGCCCACTTTTTCCTGCCCCGTGGAATGTAAACGGGAGGCCAGTTGTAAATGCCTAGCTTGGGGCCCATCTATCTCCTGCCTCAATCGTATTTAGATATTTCAGATTGAACACAGATCCGGAAACCTATGCCATTAATATAAAAATATGCTTAATGGTTACATGAGAATTCCTGCAGATCTGGCAGTGTTTTTTGTTTTACAGCTCTAAAATTTAACTATTTTATGAAATAAATTCCTTAAGTGGCCAGAAGGGAACATGCAGCTAATAATCTTAAGAGAAAAACACTTACTGTTATTTAAAATAGTATTCTCATATTCACAATCTATTTTCAAAAGAAATGCGTAGGAACTATGCAATTACCCAAATTCGACACTAGCGGGAAGATTTGGAAATTTGCTTCTGTTTTTCCTCTTAATCCAGGGCATATACATTTTATCAATTGTGGTTACGCTCATTTTATGTAGTATGTTAAGACTGTGTAAAAATTGTGGAAAATTTATCTTAAAAAATAGGAATTGAGTTTTAGAGAAGTTCACAAACTTAAGGTAGGGAAAATAAGCACTTTGCTAAGTATTAATACTTGATAATGGCATCACAATTCCCACAAAAATACTACAAAAGTGACAATATTATACCAATCTTAAAAAGTAAGGATGCTGAAGATAAATTTTGTGTGCAAAATCTCGCAGCAAATAGTGGAAAGGTAATTTTAATTCAGTTCTGCCTGACTCGAAAACCCGTTTGTTCAATATTCCACACCACCAAATTCTACACCCCAAATCAAGTCCTAATACAAATACATCTTTCACATGATACCATGCTACAAGGTACATTTTTACCTCTGTTATGGTTCTTACCATTTTGTTTTGCACAGTAGGTATGTTTGATGTGTTTTTAATCACTTCTTCTATGTTTATAAAGTCTATAAATTCAGGGAACCCAGTTTGCTTCTTTTTATATCTTCTCTTCTGCATGGCACAGGCAGAAACATAGGAGTTTTGTTTTAATTATTGAAGCTTATCATTATGTGCATCTGTAATTAATGCCTTTACTAATTTTGTGCAACAAAGAATTGAACAAATTTTTCTCCATGTGCCTAATCTGTCCATTTCTTTAATGTGCCAGATTCTCTTAAAATCACATATAAATAGCAAACATATAAATAACATATTTACATGTATAATAGCAAATCACATATCATAGCAAACAATCATTACAGCACTTATTCCTAAACTTAATATAAAACTTAACAATTCTCTGAGTTTGATTTACTTCATCTCTTATTTGTTATTTTTTTTAATTTTAGTTTTAAAGTTTTCAAATGTAACAATTGAGAAACTACTTTAACCCCCAAATATCTATAGTCCAGCATAAATCATTATTAGTATATAGCCAATTTTGTTTCATTTATATCCCACCACACCCAGCAACAGATTGTTTTGTTTTGTTTTGTTTGCGGTATGCGGGCCTCTCACTGTTGTGGCCTCTCCCGTTGTGGAGCACAGCCTCCGGACGCACAGGCTCAGCAGCCATGGATCACGGGCCCGGCTGCCCCGCGGCATGTGGGATCCTCCCGGACCAGGGCACGAACCCGTGTCCCCTGCATCGGCAGGCGGACTCTCAACCACTGTGCCACCAGGGAAGCCCAACAGATTGTTTAAAAGCACACTTCCAGACATCATATCATTTCATCTAGAAATATCTTATTATATAACTTTAAGACGTAAGACAATTTATAAACATAACCACAATATCAATATCACACCTAAGCACCAAGCAAATCAAAAATTCCTTAATATTATCAAATATTCAGGCAATGTTCACCTCTCCATGATTGTCTCATAAATGTGTTTTTTATAATTAGTTTGTCCAAATCAGGACATAAACACTCCCGTACACTGTATTTGGTTTATAAGTATCTCAAGACTCTGTTTATCCCAGTTCTTCCTTCCTGTTTTCTTATTTCTTTCTTGCCATATATTTACTGATGGTATTCTCCAATCCCAATAATATAATCCATCCTTGAGAATACTTTATATTAATTCTTTTTTTTACCAAGTGCAATCCTTTTCCTCTAAGACAGTAAGATATAACCAGTTTATAATCCCATTTTACTTTTTAATGTTCCCTTTTATTTTTTTCCAAAAATGGCCACATTAAGTTCAATCTATGCAAGTGCTATATTCCTAATAAAATTCCACTCCCCAGCCCCTCTTAAACACATTTTCCTACCATATAACATCAATACTATTAGGCTCATCCTCAGCCTCATGCTAGAGCTGGACTATTGAACCCTTAGTTTTTTGACTCCATCTCTCCTGATTGAATCCAACATAAGAAGCCTCTCACAATTTCCAGCTTTTGATTTAACCAACAGAGGCTTAATTCCTAAATCAGAATCAAGTTGATTTCTGAGTTTCTTTTAAAAAAGTCTTTTCCCTCATGATATGACAGACCTGTAATATTAATAATATCCTTATACAAGCATACCTCAGAGATATTGTGGATTTGGTTCCAGACCACTACAATAAAGTGAATACCACAATAGAGTGAATCACACATTTTGTTTGTTTGTTTCCCAGGGCATAAAAAAGTTATGTTTACACTATACTGTAGTCCATTATGTGTGCAGTAACATTATATCCAAAAAGACAATGTACATTCCTTAATTTTAAAATACATTATTGCAAAAAATACGTTAACCATCATCTGACAATGCAGGATTGCCACAAACCTGCAATTTGTAAAAAACACCGTATCTGAAAAGCACAATAAAGCCAAGTTCAATAGAACAAGGGTATGCCTGTACATTTTTAAAAAAGAAGCAACAGGCTCAAAATGGAGTCAGTTGTGTTAAGCCCCATGTCTGCAACGAAGACCTAATTGCAGTTACAGCCTCACCCAGGAATAAGACGTTTAACCAGTCAGTCTGGAATTACATGGCCAGCACTAATGAGGTAATCCATCCGATAAACACCTGCCGCCTCCCAAAGGAAGATCATCTTGCCTGAAATAATCCTTTCTTTTGTTTATGACTTCCTTGCCCCAATCCCTTTCTGCCTGTAAAAACCTTTCCTTTTCTGCCGCTCTTTGGAGCTCCTTTCTATTTCCTAGATGGGATGCTGTTCAATTCATGAATTGTTGAATAAAGCCAATTGAATCTTCAAACTTACTTAGTTGAATATTGTTTTTTAACAGATTTTGTTAAACACAGATATGGCACCATGAACCCTTTTGAGTTCTTTGTCTTCTCCCCATTTCCAAGGGCCATATGTAAGTTCCTTTCGTTTCTGAGGTCCACTCTCTTTGCATGGAGCTTCTGATCTAATTGACTTTCCAACACAGGGCAGGTCAGCTTGAGCTGACAGATGGTTCTGATTGGAGCCCAAGCCCTTAACCTTTATTCCAGATCACAGTTGTAATTTAATTAATGAAAACTCTTAGCCCTTAATTCTGTCCTAAGATCCACTTGGAAATTGTTAGTGGCAGTTCACAGTTCCCCATTAATGTAGAGCCCCCAGTTCGCAGTCCCCAATCCATCCTTTCCCCAGTCCAAGTTTCCATGGTGGGAGTTGGTGGTGGTAAACCCAGGGCCTTCTCTTGGCCAGGATGTAGCAACATCTCTTGGTTACCTGATACATTAAGATGCACATGTTTATTTTCTTTCTTTTGTATAGTTAAAGGCTACTGCCAATGGGAATCTTAAAAGCCAAAAAGCCACAAAAATTGGTGAGCACGGATTGAGTATTTAGAAGCTGTTAGAGCACTTACCACCTAATCTAAAGACTCCTGTGTTAGGATATATTGATCCCAGAGTGGGCTAGATTGACACTAGGTAACCCACCAACCTCAAGAAAAATTTTGTGCAACAGGTTACACTGTAAAACATCACACAATTCCCAACCCAGTAGCGCATACCTTTTAAGTATCAGTTTGGCTCTGAGAGCCCCCAAAACTTCACTAAAATAGATAAATAAATAAATAATAAAAGATGGGACCCTTAAATTCTCAAGAGTTAAGCATGCTACCTTCCAGCACACCTGCTTATTTTATGTCTAAGAACTATGGTCCTAGAAGGTATAAATGTCTATGAAAGTGACAAAATCTTACTCAGAGCATCTAGATTTTAGACAAGATCTTTGTTTTGTTTTCTCAGAACTTAGCTTGGTAACCATCAGGTTGGGGGCCCCAAGATGTGGCTGGACAGACATATGGGTTCTCCTTATTTGCAGCTAAGGGTCCTACCAAACTACCGGCAGCCCTCAGGGAAATTACCATGGCCGTTATGAGGAACATTCCAATTAAATAAGATCATTTTAAAAGCACACTTGAAAATAAGATTCCCAAAGTAACAAACTGAATGGGATTCTTCATAATTGAAATTGCTTCATTAAAAAAATTGTTGCAAAGGCTAATGAAAATTAAAGACACAAGAAGTACCCAAAACAAAAAACAAGACTGACGTCACTCCTACTGCTCTCCTCTCTCCTCTTTCATTTGAGTACTCATTCCAGTAATTCTCTGTCTAAATTGTCTTTCCATTATAAAGAGACCACAATATTGTAAATAAAAGGTCGCCTAATTAGTGACAGTCATATCTACCCTTAAAGGCACCCTCATATCTAACCTTAAAGGACAGCCACTGTATGGTCCCTCCAAGGGTCAACAGGACTCTGAAGGATTTTCTCGTAAACTGCTAGTTATTTCCTGAAATAGTCAAAAGAAAACTAAAATTAAAATTAATTTAAAAAACCTTTCCAGGGCTTCCCTGGTGGCACAGTGGTTCAGAGTTCGCCTGCCGCTGCAGGGGACACGGGTTCGTGCCCTGGTCCGGGAAGATCCCACATGCCGCGGAGCGGCTGGGCCTGTGAGCCATGGCCGCTGAGCCTGCGCGTCTGGAGCCTGTGCTCCGCAACGGGAGAGGCCACAACAGTGAGAGGCCTGCGTACCGCAAAAAAAAAAAAAACCTTTCCAAATTTTGGTGGGTACCTAAGCTACAGATGGTATCCTGGGAAAACTAGCAGAAGCTCACAAAGGGTGAGAATTCTTATCAGAGTCAGCTGTCCCAGATCTCTGTCTGTAGTACCAGGTAGAAAGAGGAAAATAAAATATCTTTTGCACCCTTCCTGGGGATATCACTTGAGCTCAAGGTGTTGTTCAATACTACTGGTTTGCAGGCAGGGCAGAAATAGAGACACAGATGTAGAGAAGCAAACGTATGGACACCAAGGGGGGGAAAGTGGCAGGGGCTGGGGGAGGCGGGGTTGATGAGTTGGGAGATTGGGATTGACATATATACACTAATATGTATAAAATAGATAACTAATAAGAACCTGCTGTATAAAAAATAAATAAAATTCAAAAAAAAAGTTGCTCAATACTGCAGAAATATTTATTATTTGTCCCAGCTAAAAACTGACAAGATATTTAAAAGAATTTCATTACAATTTTTGGCCTTTTCCCATAACCTAAAATGAAACTATGTTACTATTGCAAAAATATTACAACTCACTGAAGGCTCAGGTGATGGTTAGCACTTTTTAGCAATAAAAGATTTTTTAATTTAGGTATGTCCATTTTTTTTAGACATAATGCTATTGCACACTTAATAGGCTACAGTATAGAGTAAACATAACTTTTATATGCACTGGGAAAGCAAATAAAATCATGTGACTTGGTGTATTGTGATATTCACTTTATTGCAAGTGATCTGAAACTGAACCCACAATATCTCTGAGGTATGCCTGCAAATATGCTATAATCAGGAAACCTTCCTTAACTCTTGAAAGTATTGGTGATAGTTAAAACAATAGCTGCTCATCGAAAATCCTTAGACTCACTGGCCAAAGTTGTTCTTGTAATACCCTAGCCCTGAATTATCTTTTAGCTGAGCAAAGAGTTGTCTGTGCTGTGATCAATATCGCCTGCTGTACCTGGATTGACACTTCTGGGGATGTTGAGATTCAGTTACATAAGATCACTGAGCAAACCAGTTAGCTTAAAAAGACTACTCCCTCGGTGGGTTCTTTCTTTGACTTATCTGATTTTGATTGGTTTGGGTCTTTGCAACCATAGCCTCCAAGTGCACCCCAGACATCAGGAATTATTCTGTTTATAATAATCATGGTAGTTCTACCGGTGTAATGTACTCTTTCAAAGGCTTTAAATGCATGTTACAGCCACTAAGCTCAAGCACATGGTCTCGTTAAGACAGGAACATCAAAAATGGAATGAAGAGAATGATCAACTAAAACAAGAGTCAACCTGAGACTGTGACCTGGGACTACAACAGAGATTCAACAAAAAAAGTCATGACCTGTGAATACCACACTGAGGATCATCAAAAACTGGGAGAACTCCAGAGCAGTAGCTGCAAGTGGCACTGGTATCTTAAATGTTGATCACATCTCTCAATTAGTTTGAGAATCTGATCAAAAGTGGGGAAGTGTTTTAAAAAAAGGCTCAAAATGAAGTCACTTGTGCCAAGTCTCATGTCAGCAAACCAAGACTTAATTGCAGTTTCAACCTTTCCCAGGAATGTGAAATTTAACCAGACCATCTGGAATTACATGGCCAGCATTAATGAGGTAATCCACCTGATCGACCCCTGCCTTCCCCCAAAGGAAAGTGGCCTTGCCTGGGGAAATAATTCTTTCATTTTTAAGACTTTCTTGTTCCATCCCCTTTCTGCCCTTAAAAGCATTTCCCATTCTGTAGCTCTTTGGAGATCCCTTCTATTTTCTAGGGAAATGATGCTGATTCATAAATCATTGAATAAACCCAATTAGATCTTCAAATTTACTCAATTTTTTTGTAACAATATTTAAGAAGTTGTTGTCGTTCCCTGAACTTCCACCTTCTCATCAAAATATCGAGATATGCTTTCAGGAATAATTAGGATGTAATGAGGAGGTTTTCTTCCTGGACTTGTTTGGTTACTCCTTTACCCATGTCAGAATTTGATTTAATTTACATCACCTATGAGCCAACTATTCTTATTAACAACTAAAAGCTCTTTCTGGAATCTTTATTATATTCATTGAATAAACAGCATGGTGGAATCAGAAAGACAAATCTTTCCAGAGGAGCCCTGGTCATCAGGGATATAGGAAGGTGGTTAAAAATACCTGCCACTTGTTCTGCAATTGCTGCAAGTTTCCAGTACAAAGTCATTCTTATGTGTTCTCAAGTTATTAAGGCAAATGTCCTCATTCAAAAGTATTTCCTGAGCCCAAGTTGCAAATGATACAAGGTATAGTTCTTCCTGTATGTTAAAGTTGAACTCAGTGCATTCCACAATTAGGGAAATGCATTTAGGCTGATTACTGAGCACTTTTGGGGATAACTGTGCTGTCAGTCTGAAGTGATTGAGCCAAATAGCACAGCCAAACATTTGAGCTCTTAATAAAAGTATTTTGACCAAGATATTAAAATATCTTAAAATGCTTACTGATCTTAAAGTCTTGGTTAGTTTATACAGACGACATAAACATAGGCTCATGAGAAGATTTTTTTCCCCGCTGTTTAATCCATATATTTTGTTCTTTATTGCAAGGCAGAGTATTAGAACATATGCTTTAGAGCTGGGCCCAAATCCAGATTCTGATTTTTGACTAACGGTGTCAAAGGGGAGCAAAATTTGTTACCCCAAGATATGACTCTTTGGCATAATGATTATTTTAGGCTGATTATTTTTAAGAAACAGTACGCATAGGAAAGGCTCTAAAAACTGAGTAGAAATTACCATTTTGTACGAGACATTTACATTTGTAAGGGAAATCTCCATTGGTAAGGCAGTCTCCCTCTCTGTAGTACTAGAAAGAGAAGAATGACTCTAAATCTCTAGACACTCTTAGGTATGGAGAAGACAACAACCTAACTGTGCATAACTACCTACCCCTTGTTACTGTGTTTTGCTGTTCACCTCTCATAATTCCTCCCCCCTTCCAAGATCTTGTTTTGTCCTTAGCTTGAGGTGGTATTTAAGGTCGTGGCTTGGGCCATTTTTTGGAGTTACTCAGTTTTCCAGGGTCTCTCCTATGTTGTATACAGGAGGTATACATGTTATGAAACTTGTTTGTTTTTTCTCTTGTTAATCTGTCTTTTATTACAGGGGTCTCTCAGCCAAGAACCTACAAGGTTAGAGGGAAAAGTATTTTTTCTCCCCCTCAGTGTCAATTTTGGATAGGTTTTCTATCATCTCAAAATTTGAGAATGTTTTATAATGATTCTTTCTAAGTGTGATGATTTTCCTCTAAGATCCCAAGACCTATCCAATTTGTTTTGCCATTTTAGCCTTTAACATACATGTACCTTTTATTCTCCACTGAATGTATATTATTTTTATTATGTATCTTACAATGTGTTATACATTATGTTTTTCTATTTTATAATTGCTTTTAGTCTATCTGTTCTGCTTTGTAAATCTGTGGTCGATTCTTATACTATGCTACACTCTTAAAAAATTTAATAGCCTTAAAACACATTTTAAAAGATGTAAGTGCCTGTCCCTCAGTTCAGGACCAAGGAAAGAACTTCAACAGGGCAACTTGGAGAGGGTAATGTATATACCCTGCACTTTGGGAAACAGCAGCCTGATGTCTGACTCCACCTGGAAGGCTAAAGATCTAGAGATTTCCTGACTGGCTGCACTTTAAGCTAGGAAAGAAGAAGTGGGATAGATGTGGGCAAAGGAGAGACAGTCATCATAGGCTTGAATGGGAGAAAATATTTGCAAGTGATATGACTGGTTCATATCCAGAATATGTAAACAACTAACCAAAAAAAAAAAAAAAAAAACTGATTTAAAAAAAAAAAAATGGGCAGAAGACCTAAACAGACATTCTTCCAAACAAGACATACAGATGGCCAACAGGCATAGTTCATCATCAGAGAAGTGAAAATCAAAACTACAGTGAGCTATCACTGCACACCTGCCAGAATGACTATCATCAAAAAGGAAAGTTGTTTATAAAAAAGCCCCTATAAAATTTAAAGAAGAGATATTTGGGTCTTGCAAAATCCTAAGTGATTTCACTTCATGATATGCCAAAGCATGCAGGTGTTTTAACTGGGCACTGTAGCCCGTCCCATTCACAAGCATAGTACAGAGTAAGAAAAGCAGGGGACAGAATGAGATTTATTACAAAATACCATATGAAAAGCTCATATACAATGCTATGTTACAATGACTCTTTTGCATAAAACGGAGGTTGAAAATGTAGGAGTGGAGATCGGAGACAAAGATTAAAGGCAATTTATACGAGATAAGAGTGAACAAAACAGTAGAGGGCCCTTACATGGATAAATAACTCATTCACTATAAAAATTTCCCAATGACAATGATCTGGATTTCCTTTGCCAAAGGATGCACTGCAGAAAATTTTTGGTAAGATGTTCAACATCAACTATGCCATACTTGGAAACCTTACCTTCCCATTTCTTTTGCTCAAGAATAATCTGATTTTCTAGCATAGACTGGATTCCAGTTGCTTATGTATTGCCAACATATGTACTGTCTATCCATTTGGTTTTGTTTTTCTTTTAGAGACTCAAAATGACATGTTAGCAGAAGGTATTGCTTGAAAGTGTAATTGACTGTTAAAACCATAGGGGTACAAAACTTTTCTAATAAAGCAAATAAATCTCTAAACAATTTTAATTAAAGTGCTGAAACTATTAGAGTAACAGAAGCAAAACCAATTCCAACTACAATTTTGAATCGAATCGACTCCAATCTAATTACAAATTGATACAATCCAGAAAAACTTGAAGGTGTTTTAAATCATCCTCTTCCCACTAAGTTCTGGCTGCCTGACCAAAATGCAACTTCTGAGACTATTTGCAGCCATCTCCTATGAGTTAAGTTGACATAGATATTCCTGAATCAATGATGAAAATTCAGGAAATAATTCCGGAATTCTCTTCCTCCTCTTCAGATGATTTTACACATGTCAAATGTTAATTTTGGATCATTTTAGCAGTTTGGTTGATTTATTTTAAGCAAATTAGATCTGCACTCTTGTAAGTATGAAAGTGGAAAATAGAAATCTATGCAATTCTAAAATTTTTTACAGGTTATCTAACACCAAACCTCCTCTGCCCAGTGCAGACACAGGGGCTGCTTACATGGTAGGAAAGAGACTGGTTACAGAGTAGGAGAAAAACTCTTCTTGTTTGTTTGTTTTGTTTTGTTTTGTTTTGTGTTTGCTTGTTTGGTTGTTTTTTGCTTTTAGCTAGGTGGAGATCTTAAATGAGACATTGTTTTTCTAGGCTCTAGTTGAAAGGATTGGAAACAACATGTTCTGTGTTTCCTGCCAGTTCTAATATGCAATTCATAGAACAAGGTAGAGAAAATTTAGGAAAGCTAAAACAGTAATTGGGAATGAATAGCATTACAGGTGTTGCAGTTGGATGATGCAGGGGGTTTAGGCGCTTTATAGAGATGCTTATATGACCATTGTTGGGTGAAAATTATTTTCTGAATGGAGAGTCTACATTCTGCTGAGAAGCTTTCAATCCATTTAGCCCTTGAAGCACACAACTCAGGGACTGGCTTGGCAGGAGCAGGGACTTTGGTCCGTTACAACTCTTTTTTCATCACTAGCTAAGAACTCACCTAACAATGTTGTCTGGGTAGCATGTGTTGCATTTCAAGTCATGATTAATGTGCCTCCAGTTGAGAAATTTCTGGTTTTCAAGTCATGATTAATCTGCCTCCAGTTGAGAAATTCCTGGTTGCAACATGTTCTGGGCTGTATCAAACAGACCATGCTCTATTGACCGCTGTCTCTGAAAGGAGCTGAAATCTATCTGAAGCTCCCAAGACTTGAAGACAGATGCCCAGAGACTTCAGAGATTGGGTAATGACTATTGATCTATTTGCAGAGTCTGGATCATGCTATTTCAGTGAGACATGGAAAATATTTGGAGGTACAGAACTTTAATTGTTTGTGAGGAACATCGTGTTTTGATAGCAAAACATAGCAAAGAGTAGAATGTGACCACTCCAGATGGAGAAGATACACTGGAGAGTTTTCCAGGCATGTTAAGATGAGTTTTCCCTTTCAGAAAGCTGTAGCGGTTAACAAAGCAGACGTTGCTATTTTTGAATCTCAGTGAGAGGTGATATCACATATCAATACCTGGAAATACTAGTGAAAGATACTTTTAAGAATTTAAGAGATCTTTCTTTGGGATTGCATCTAGGACTTTGGGAAATAATATTTAAATAATGTTTTTAAAAATGTTTAGTATTTTCAAAAAGCCCTTTATTGTCTCATTCCAATGGCCTTGAGCCTGAATATTCTTAGGAGCAAGGTCATCTGCAGGGAAATGTGGCAGGAATTGGCAGGAATCACTGTACTAAGTGATACGCCTGCTGATGGACCCTTATGATCTGTGAAGTACCTGCTGTTTCCTTCCCCCTGCTTCATAGTGAATAGCCTTGCTGAGTGTTGTGTGAAAAAGTGGTTCATATTAATGTTGATGTTATTTAAGAGTATGTGCTCTTCCCGTCCTCATAAGTGCAGACCTGCATTCAAGTCTAGGGAGATGAGGACGAGCCAACCTGATGGACTAATATCCCCCCGCCAAGACGTTGAGAGATCAAATGATTGTTCTTTAATTCTATATATCAAAGTCAAAAGGTTGTTATTTTTTGTTTGGTTGCTTTTACAATACACTTATTCTTTATTTATTTTATTTTTTTGCGGTACGTTGGCCTCTCACTGTTGTGGCCTCTCCCGTTGCGGAGCACAGGCTCCGGACGCGCAGGCTCAGTGGCCATGGCTCACGGGCCCAGCCGCTCCGCGGCATGTGGGATCTTCCCGGACCGGGGCACGAACCCATGTCCCCTGCATCGGAAGGCGGACTCTCAACCACTGCACCACCAGAGAAGCCCTTTTTTTAAAAAATACTTATTCTTTATTTTCTGTTTCCAGAATTAAGAAAGAAGTTGTCACCAGATTTTCCTCATGTCTGAAAAAGATATATAATCACATATATCAAATATATAGTCACTTTAGCACACAGCACTTCAGGCAGGAAATATGATAGTGTGGAATTAAATTTGGGGATAGGAACATGATATTAAAGGAGTCATTTTACTATAAAGCAGCTTGCTTTAATATTTCTTCATTGGCATATCTTATGTCTAAAAAGAAATTGAGGGAAATTTTATTTCCTCCACAGCTCCTCTTTTGCTATTTATTTTATATTAAAATTTTTAAGCAGCAATCTTTCAGAGGCTATTTTGCCAAGCAGAACAAGTGCTTCTTCCTTAGTATTGTAGAAGAGCCATGAAAATTAGTGCCTTCTAGATATTTGCTATTTATTTTTCTTTTCTCTTTTGTGTCTGTTCTTCCCCATTCACCCTGGTACTCCTTTGTCTTCTGATTCCTCTGGGCTTGGAGCACAGAGCAATAGCTCTGGGCTCTAAAAAGCCTCTCAGTGCTATTTGAAGATCCTATCACAGCTGCCTATTCCTTCTTCCTTTGACACAAAAATACTTAATCCTCAAATGTGAAATTTTCAGGCCTGGACATCTGATTGTGCAATCATTTCCTTTCTTTCACTTGTTTATAGCCTCATTAATCTTCCTGATTCATTAACTCTTTCACTCTGTGGGTGGGGGAATTCAGAAAACAGAGAAGTAATTTAAATCTAGATTCTGATTAACTTTGCTACCAATAGTTGTGTAACCTTGTGAGTCACTATACTTTGGTAACAGATGAGAATATCAGAGTTTTGTGAAGGATGCTGAGGTAAGGGCAAGACAGAATCTAAATTTTTGTAAACACCCTAATCAGTTTTAGATTAAAAGTGTCACCTAGAAAGAGAAATTGTGTCAGAGGCCAAGATATTTTAAATGACAGACAGCAGGCTTCTGGCAAACCTAGTTATTTGTGTCACTGACAAAAATCTCATTATTAAGAAAAACTATGAGGAACTGCCAAAATGGTTATAACAAGGTGGAAATACTAAAACTTGTGGACTTTGCCCCATAAGCTTCTAGAGCCTTTATTCAGAGTTCACTGCATTTAAATTTACAGCTAATTATTTCTAAGTATTCTTATTTAGTGTAAGTATATTATTATGTTTTATATCATAAATATTCATTATAATAAATATTTGAGTATATTTTTATTGTGAGAATAATTCAAACTAATAAAGTCATTGAGGAAAATATGTAACCAAGAAGTAAATTAGTAGAAGAAGGAAAATTGTTATTCCTACTATTTGGATATAACCATTATCATTTTGCAGTAATTATTCCAGTTTCTGAAGATCATACTTTTTTGATTTGCTTATTTGTTTGAGATATTCAAAAAATAAAATTGTAGTTGCTTAAAATTTGGTTTTATTACTATAGGCCCAAACAAATTTTGCAAAACTCTATAAATGTTTACATATTTTTAGGCTGATGTATGAAAAATTTTTATCATAATTCTAAATAGTTTCAAAGGATGTACTTTAAGGTACCTCACAAATATTGCCAGTTTAAATTGAAATTGTTATACAATTTAAAAAATATATTCAATAGAGTAGTTTTTTAATATCCAAGATTATCCATTGAAAAAAATATTTTAATTAATGGAATAAAATTTTATATCTTGTGCTTTCTTATTGAATTCGTATTTCCATTCCACTTCTTTCTTACAGGTGTTTTATATATTTCCATAAATATATATTCTAGTGTCATTCATTTATATGCTTAAAAAGTCTTTTATTGATCAATTGATCTTTCTTCTCTGGAACTAAAAAGTGGATATACAGTAAAATTTAAATTGTTTTCACTTCTTATAAGGTTGCATTTTTCTTTTAAGTTTTTAATGATTTGTCTTTGTAATTTTTATTAGAATACAGTTGGTCAAAGGATCATAAATATATTAAAAGTTCAATGAATAATTATTAAGCATTAAAATCAAATTTTAGTAGCAATGAATCTCTTAATGACATGAATGAAACATTTCCTTTTAATTCATACACACAATGACAATTATTATTTATTCACAGATGACACAAAATTTAGAATCAGTTCTTTTCCATTTATTTGACAGATGTAAATTGCTGAAAAACCATGTTTACCTAATGCCATTCAGCTCTGAACTTTTCGAAGCTCTGTATCACAAATCACAGTGATGCATCTACAAAAACAATTTTTAATGATTTACCTCCTAACAACTCAAGTAGATCTTTTTTCAGTGTTTTGAAAGCAAAGAATTAGAAACTACAAGATTTGCAGAGATAGTTGCTTTTGAAAAAGGATTGATACTTGATTAAACTCTCCTTTTCCCAATACCCATGTCAATATTATGAAGTGTTCCTTTGTGAGGGGCCTCAGAATTTTTTACAACCTGGGACAATTCACCATAGTTAAGATTCAAAAGAGGAGAGAGTTTCACCTTACCTTTGTAAAGTAGAGTTAGAAAACGAGAACCTCCTTGAAGTTAGAAATCTTGGGCCATATGAATTTTAGGAGAGAATATATATGAGAGTAAAAGATCTAGAATTTGATTTTTAAAAAACTAGTTATGTGTGTATATATTTGTGGAAAGTCTTTGCATACCCTAGCATGAAGACTAACCCTTCCTCCAAACAATAATTTTTTCCCCATTGAACATAATATTACAAGTTTGTTTTCATGTTATTATATAGTCTTCATATACATTTTAATGGCTTTATCTACAAAAGTTAACTAACATAGTTTATTTAAGCAACACTTTATAACTAAAAATCTGTTTTTAATTTTTTATGATAAATAACAAGCATTAAAGTAATTTTATACAAAGGGTTCTCCTCCACATTCAAACTGAGAATTTATCCTCTTAGTATAAACTTATTGAGCAGAACCTCTGGGACATAAGATAAGGATGTTCTTAAAAACTCTGTAAATATAACAACACTGTTCTTAGTATTTTGGTGTTTTTTTTTCTTAATTGTAACAATTTCTTCCTTAAATATTTTTAAAATAAATTTATTTATTTATTTTTGGCTGTGTTGGGTCTTTGTTGCTGCGTGCAGGCTTTCTCTAGTTGCGGCGAGTGGGGGCTACTCTTCCTTGTGGTGTGCTGGCTTCTCATTGCAGTGGCTTCTCTTGTTGCAGAGCACAGGCTCTAGGTGCATGGGCTTCAGTAATTGTGGCACGTGGGTTCAGTAGTTGTGGCTTGTGAGCTCTAGAGTGCAGGCTTAGTAGTTGTGGCACACAGGCTTAGTTGCTCCATGACATGTGGGATCTTCCGGACCAGGGCTCGAACCCATGTCCACTGCATTGGCAGGAGGTTTCTTAAGCACCACGCCACCAGGAAAGTCCTTTTAATTCACTTTCATCACAGTGTATAATGAATAGAAAAAGAAATAAATATCAAACTAGAATTTCCCAAGTGTATTCTTTGGAAAATATGGGTCAAGTTATGTTTAATTGGTGTTATTCAAATGATAAAATTCTAAGAGCAAATAAAACTATGGAAAAGTAAATTAAATAAGTTAAACAGAGTCTTGATTGCAGGACCATATTGAGTCTTAATTATGATATTGTAATTTAAGACTCTCCAAGCAAGTCATGTATATAGCTTGTATATATACATATATATAGTCTAAAAAACATATATTTATGTCTAAATATTGTAATGTATGTTTTCCATGAGTTCTTTTTACAAATAACATCTTATGAGAGTCATGTTTTATAGGAAAGCAATGTGAAATGCTTTAGAGTAATAAAGTAATATAGTCTGTGTAGATTACATATATATATATATAAACCTATAATAAATAAATCTATATTGATTTAGTCTGGGTTCTTGAAGATAAAGGTCTCCTCTTTAAGGACTAAAAGTCCCCTGGAATTTATGACGTCTTCTCTCTTCTTAGTCAAACATCCATATATACATTAGTGTGAATCAGCAGGAGGTCAATGTAGGATGCATTCATCAGGAAGCTATCCTAGAAACAGGTCAAAGAGATTAGAGGATCGTTGGAGTATCATTAAGCAGAAGTGCCTGAATCAGGTGGATTTACCCAACAATGATAATAAATATTGTGAGGCTCAGATCAGGCAGAGCAGGTAAACATGTTACAGAGTCCAAGCTCACTGCTCGCCACACGACAGGCCAATAAATCAGGAGCCAAGGTGTTGAGGCAAGGAACAGCGACTTTATTCAGAAAGCCAGGCATCTGAGAAGATGGTGGACTAGAGTCCTAGAGAACCATCTTACCAGGGTCTGGATGCTAGCTTCTTTTATAGAACAGAGATGGGGGAGGTGAGCAGGTAAAGTAAAAAGGCCATAAGTCTTGCATAATATCTCCTGGTTTCACCAGACTCAGGGAGGGGATGTGTTAATTTCTTCTTTCCTGCAGCCATTCACAGGTGGGCAGGGTCAGGATGTTTCCCTGTGAGGTGAACAAAGGTAGTTTAGTTTAACATTCAGGCAGAGGGGGCAGGGTTCCCTGAGACAGGTCATCATGCATGCTTATAGCTATAGACAACATCCTTTCAGTGATTACAGTAACTTGCAACAAAAGCAACAGAAAGCAAAGATTAAAGTAAAAGAAACAGATCCAACATGGAGTCAGATTTGTTCTTCCCTATTACAAACACACGCCTAGAAAGCGCAGGTAAGCACAGCCCTGGTGAGAAGTGCCTGAACAAAGCCTGTTTGGTTAGAACATGCTACTCTTTAGAAAATATAACACAGAGACACCTCTTGCCTGGGTGTGTCACCTTTCCACACCCAGATCCATTACACAGAAGAACAAAACAAAGGTAGCTGAATGGGCTTTATGTCATGGCTGCAAAATACAAAGTGTCATGACTAGTACACATTCTTGTTCCATCTCTGGGGACTAGACTTCAGCTCTTCCTATAAGCAGCACACAGCCCTCCTCCCTGCATCGTTACAAGCCACACAAGCTCTCCAGCCTGCCCTTTTTAGAAGAGGGTCAGATCTGCTCTAACTCAGGGGTCCCAGGGTCACTTGCCAATGATTGTAACCCAGAGGCCTCAAGTATCAATCACTCAACAGATGTTGGAGCATCTAAACTGTAAATGTCTTGAGAGAAAAGGCTAATTTTTTAAAATTGCCCTACTACCTTCCTGTAATATACAGACCTGAACTAAGGTATTAATCAGCTCTCACTGTCAAAAAGAGAGTAGCAATGCAGTGGGGTAAAATGAAAGCAGGCAAGAAAGATATGATACAAAATAGTGAGTCAATTTGGGATAGTCTTTAAGATTAAATGATGTACTCATTCTCTTTCATCCATCTGTCTATTTGGCAAACATTTATAGGAAGTGTCGACTAAAAGATATATACACAACCTAAAAGTTGAGAGTTATGTTTTATTGAGTGGGCCTACTGAGGACTTCAAGCCCAGGAGGCAGCTTCTCAAGTAACCCTGAGAAAACTGCTCCTAGGAGGCGAGGGGGGAGCTAGGATATATAGGAGTTTTGCAACAAAGAGCAGGTAGTAGAAGCAAAAGAAACTGTTAATGAAAGAAAACTAGACCTCTCAAGTTAAGGAATTTAGAACGTTTCTATTTATGGGAAGATGCAAGAGTCTGGACTCACTGAAATCATTCCTTTGATATGCACCTCAGCTATCTGGGGCCAGTATCCTGTGTTTTCACATGCTGAATTTCCACAGGGCTCACTTTTGGAATGGCTGCAGTCTGATGCCTGCTAGATGGCAGGTATTCTTTGTTTCCTTCCTGAGTTCCCTCAGGACTCACCTGCTCGCCATTGAAGGGCTGCAGTCGCTGATGACTGTGACATCCTTTGTTTACTGATATGACAGGCAATATTTCATTTCTCAAAACTTTCATGCTGGGTCTCAGAGAGACAAAAGTGAGAATGAAACATTTTCTCCTCTCAAGGAATCCAGTCAGTCTGTCTTTCACAGGTTGGGAATGCACATGAATCCCTTGAAATGAGGGTTTAAAATGCAGATCCCTGGCCACACCCCCATAGATGCGCATCCGGTTTGGCTGGGGTGGGTTCTAAAAGTCTATATTGTTTTTAATGGTGATTATGATCGCTGTGGTGTATAGGCCACAGGTAACCCTAATCAGGTGCTTAGCAGAGAACCCTAGTATGTCTATTCTGAATGGACTGAGTGGTTAAGATCATAATGATTCAGAGCATTTCCTTTAGAGTCAGACAACCTGAGTTCAGATCCTGGCTCCATCACTACCTCTTTGACCTCAGGCAAATGACTTGAACTCAAGACCAGGTTTCATTTGAAATAAAATTGGAATAATATTTCTTATCCCTTGGGATTATTTTGAGAATAAAATGAGATAACCACAATCATGTCTGATACTTTACTTGGCACATAATAGGTGCTCAAAACAAGTTGTAATAGTAACAATAATTATTGTGGTGGTATTATTATCACTACCATATTATAATAGAGTTTCACCAGAATTTGGCTATATTAATCAATATTAGTTATATATAAATATATTACATTAATATAAAATTACATATGTACTACCTAATTCATATATAGTTAATCATATTAATTATGGTATAGATTAATTATATTAATACATATAGTCAACAGAGATTATGACTTGGATAAATCCAAGAGAGGAGCTCATGGAATTTTCTGTAACAGAAAAGTGAAGGCATAGTCTGAAAAATCCTTCCATTTCCTACAGGGTGAGATTTGCCATCTCTCTTATATGTTAATTTGATATAAAAATCTATTTGAAATGTAGAATTGGAGCAATTTGACAAAGAAAGAGAAAAGAAAAAAAGGAAGTAGGGGAAGTGGTGTTGAAAGCACAGAGAAGAGAGAGAAGTGACTGTTCTGCTTTACAGAACCCCATAGTAGACATTCAGCGCTTCGTATCTGTGAGCTCCACATAGAAAATATTCAGAAAAATAATTCCAGAAAGTTCCAAAAAGCAAACCTTGAATTTTCCATGTGTTACAACTATTTACATCGCATTTATACTGTATTTACAAACATTTATATAGCATTTACATTGCATTATAATACTTACATATTATAAGTAATAAAGAGATAATTTAAAATATCAGAAGGTTGTGTATAGGTTATATGCAAATACTATGACAATTACATAAGGGACTTGAGCATCTGTGGATTTTGGTTTCCATGGGGGAGGTAAGTGGGGGAGTTCTGGAACTGATCTCACCCGATACCAAGAGAAGACTATGTGTATACACAATTCTTATTTGCCTGGCCTAAGCAAACGCATGATCCTGTCATAAGGGCATTCGCTTTGGAGCTAAACTTACTTTGGCTTAAATTTTGTCTTTATCTCTTTCTAGAGGAAAATAAAACAGATTAGCAGATAGTGTGTTTTCTAACATAATTTGAAGATCTTCATTTTATATAGTAGTTAATGGGAAGTCTCCTGCAAAATGTCCCCCTCTGTTACTTTTGCAGTTGTTGTTTGCTTTTAAACGGAAGTAGTTTCAAAGCCAGATGAGGAAAAAAAAAAAAAAAAAAGCCAAATGAGGAATACATGTCATCTTTTTCCCCCATAATTTTCACAATTTTCTATTTGAAAAATAACTTCCTTCTTATGATAAAATAATACTGGATATAGAAAATTTAGAAAGTATAGAGAATCCTTTAAAAATGAGAACATAATCACCCAAATAGTTACCACCTAGATATAACCATAATTAAAATTTGATGCTTAGTCCTTTTTTTCTCGTTATATTTTGTTATCAAAATGTATGTACAAGTTACATTGTTTTGCCCTTAATATTATATAATAGGAATTCACATATCACACAAAAACATAATACTTGGTGGCTGAATAATTCCTTTCTTCTTTCCCCATAATTTATTTTATCAGTGTCTTATTTTGGCAAATTTCACTATGTTAACATAGACAATAAGGGATAATTTTATAAATGATGCTTGTATATATATATTTTTCTTTTGGATAGACTTTTGGAAATAGAATTATACTGAGTGAGGGGTATAAATATTTTAAAATTCACAATGCATGTTAATAAATATCTTTCCATTAAGGTTGTGCCAATGCTCACTCCCACCATCAGAAGAGTACTAATTTATCTGATAACTAGAGATATTAAATGTGCTTTGATTAATACATTTGCCATTACATTTTTCTGTGAATTATAAATCTCCTTTTGTTTGATTATCTATTGGAGATTTAATTGATGTTGGTTTCTTCTTTCCTCGTTTTTTTTTTTTTTTTTTTTTTTTTTGCAGTACACGGGCCTCTCACTGTTGTGGCCTCTCCCGTTGCGGAGCACAGGCTCCGGACGCGCAGGCTCCGCGGCCATGGCTCACGGGCCCAGCCGCTCCGCGGCATGTGGGATCTTCCCGGACCGGGGCACGAACCCGCGTCCCCTGCATCGGCAGGCGGACTCTCAACCACTGCGCCACCAGGGAAGCCCCTTTCCTCGTTTTTTTCTTTTGTTTTTTTCTTACTAAAAAGTCACCATTTCAGATTTTTCATGGGATGAGTCTTGAATAATTAAGTATATTACTTGTTAAGACACAACCTAAAAACATCTTTCTACTCCCTCTCTCAGTAGTGTTATAGAAAGATTACACTGAGTTTCACTTGTAGAATTCTCTTTGATGACAAATATATTAATATTTCCTTTCCCAGGCAGATTCCAAATGCAGCAGCTTTTAACAGCAACATGCTGGATGCTTCTTCTTGGACCTATATATGGTAGTCAAAATGAAGGAAGCTCGACAAATCCAGAAGCTAATATGAATATTGTAAGTCACTCATTAAGGAAAAAAACTAAGAGAAGGAATTATTAAGCTATTGTCATTTTAGATGCAATTGGTATGCCTGTCTAGTTTTTAAAAATTCTAAACTGATTAAGTCTGTGTTTCCTCCCTTGTCCCTTGGCATAGCTACCTAACCAAAGAATTGAAAGACCTGACCCAAATTGGGGCAGTAATACTCCCTTTGCTGGTAGTTTGAGCTACCATCTCATGGTGGTTTCCTGAAGAGAAGGTTCATGAATTCCTACTGATGATCTCTATGGAGTATACTTGAGCTCTTCCGGAGGCTCTTTCTAGAGCAGTTCCTTTAGTTTGTGAACTATATCCATGTACATTTTCAGTTTAGTAAGCCAGATTCGGTTTGGGTTGCTTATAAACAAAAGTGTCTTAACATGCAGGAATTCATACCAGAAGTGGACTGGAATAAAGTGAAACGGAACAGATCTAGGCAAAAAACAAAACCAAGACAAATGACAAATGTTTGCTAAATGCTTCATTCCAATGGAAATGTACAATTTCTTGTGTACATTGTGCACCCTGAAGTCCTCACCCATACCCAAGTTTGTATTAGAACTTTAAGAATGGAACTGTCGATGTTTTTTAATTAGTGTCTCTTCTCGTTTTTCTCTCTCCTAAGTATCCAGCAGGTACTCCTAAGCTTCTGCCACACTACTGAGTTCACATTCCATGAAAATATTTTCCTCCTCCTTCCACATTCCCAGACACTTTCTTCCTCCCTGGTCTGGCTGCTTTTTGGCTATTCCCTAATGATAAGAAGAAGAATAAACATTTATAGAGCACTTACTGTGTGTATAATTGTCACAACATATCTGTGAAGAGATACTATTATTATCTTTATTTTGCAGTTCAAGTAAATGAAGCACAAAGGAGTTAAGTAACTTGCCCAAAGCTGCATCGCTAATAAGAGGAAGAGCTGGAATTCAATGCCATACAGCTTGTCTCTATAGTCTGGGCTCTCATAACCAGTGCTCTATATAGCTGCACAATATGTGCACACCTCTTGTGAGCGCCCGGCCTGGGAACATGCATAATCCTGTCATAAAAGCATATGCTTTGGTGCTAAACTAACTTTGACTTAAATTTTGCCTTTATCTCTTCCTAGTGTTCAGTCTTGGATAGATTATTATTCTCCCTGAAATTCAGTTTTCTCAACTATAAAATGGATATAATTCTATCTCAAAGACCTGTTATATGGATTAATAAAACAAGGGGTATTAACCATCTTCTATGTGGAAGATGACCAATAAACGGTAGTTCCCCTCTTCCTTATATATCTGTGGATGAGGTATCTTCTGTTTTTACCCCTTTAGATCCACTCTCTAGTCTTTACACCTTTCTTTCTGCCCTGTAAGAACTAGGTCAGTTAAATTCCTTTGACCTTTGGTTTTCAGTTCAGTTCAGCCAATGGACATATTGAGCAGGAGATCAGAAGGTGGGAGAGGAGCGAGACCAGATGGTTTACTGCCCTGGTTCCATCCATAGGTCATCTTGGGCAAGTTGCCTCCCTCTGCTAAAGGTCACAGCCCCTCTCAATATGGCCCTCTTTACTTGACTTTCTCATTCAGGGTCTTGTAACCACTCTCTCCCATCTCCCTTCAGATCTAAGGTTGGTAACAACTCACTTGTTACTAGCCACAGGGTTCTGCACAATGCCGTATGGTTTCCTTCGTAAGATGAACATGCCATTTTCCATCAAACATTTGGAGAGTGAACTAGAGTGCATTAATAATACCAGGCCAAGAAAACCAGCATGTATGGAAACCCACCACCTTGCCTTATCCATGCCTTTGCAGGCATCCTCCTTTTAAAACCCTCCTCAAGTTATCCTGATTTTCCTGCTACATTCTGTTCCAATACAGAGATGAACAGTAGGTTGTGACTTAAAGTACTATATTGAAATGTGGGTGTAAAAATCAAGAGATTACATCATGAGGTATACCTTTCCGTTTCCTCTTTTTAGAGCCAGATTATTTCCTACTGGGGTTATCCTTATGAAAAATATGACATTGTGACAAAAGATGGTTATATCCTCGGAATTTACAGGATTCCTCATGGAAGAGCATGTCCAAGAACAGGTGGGATTTATTTCATGATGAAAGCAATAGTGCCTAAGGAGAGATTCCTGGGTGCGATGATAGCAGCGGGGCAGCTTTTATTCTGAAATAGAGCCTATTCTCTTCCATAAGTGGAGGCAAATCATCACCACCACCTCTACTATTTCATTTGCGTAACACTTTGGAGTTTTTAAAGCATTTTCACATACACTATTTACTCTTTCCTTTCCTCCATCACTTTGTCCTCTTTCCAAACAAACACAGAAACAAAAGAAAACTTGGTCTTACTCTAGAGATACCACTTTCCAGGCTTAAAAACCGAAACTCTAGGGTCATTTTGGTACTTTTCTCTCCCACAATTCCTATACACAGCCAATAAGCAAGACCTATCAATTTTGCCTTCCAAACTTCTCTCTAATCTGAAAACTCTCAGCTTCAATATTGCTCAAGTCCAGGCTTCAACTTCACCATTATCTTGTGCTCCAGCTACTACAACAACTCTCTAACTGGGATTATTTCATTTGTAATTAGTTCTCTATGCAAGTCACTGGGATTTTATTTTTTAAAGTAAATCTAACCCTATTAGTTCTATACTTCAATGCAGTTAGAGCCATTTCTAGCTCCCTACAATATAGGTTGATATCTATAGAGAAGAGAGGAATCCACTTGGCAAGAACTGTTTGCTTTCTTCTCTCATTTCTTAGCTCCTTTTGTTCTCTGGAGCATTGTATAACCAAAATTTCCAATATCAGAAGGGTTAGATATTTAAAGAGACAATCTAGATTTTAAAAAAGAGAGAGAGGTGGAACGGTGCTGTTCACTTTATAGAACTGACCATCCCCTAAAATAACTCCATTACCTTTGGAAATACTCACAAGAACTTTGTTTCCACAAACTTTTATCTTATCAGTTCTGCCAGGTAGCTGCCAAAAGGCATGCGATGAAAGCTGTCTCTGCAATGAGAAGCTGCCTAAGGGCTCAGATTAGAAAGGGGCTGTGGGTTATGACAGCTCTTTGGCTGTAATTTAGCAGATTTAGTAACACCTCTTCTTTCTCTTTTTCCTCAAAAGATGGATTAATGGATATAAACTTTATCCTCACTTCCAGACGGCTGAGGCTTTCTGAGAGGCCAATCTAGCCTACTCAATCTCAGGAAACTGGTCTAGCTCCAAAGGTGACCTAAGGGAAAGTCCTGGGGTACCAACACAGCATCACAGACCATTTATAAAAGACAGAAATATCCTAGTCACTTCTCTTTCTCTTCTCTATGTTTTCAGCACCACTTCCCAGTTTCTTTCTTTTTTTCTCTTTCTTTAGTCAAATTGTTCCAATTCTACTTGTGAGTAGGATTTTTACGTCAAATTAACAATTTTACCTTGTGTAAATTTCACTTAAAACCTTGCATTTTGCTTTCTGACAATGCAAATTAACTAGCATAATGCCGGGCATTCAGGAAACATTCAATAAATGGCATTTTTATTGTCTTTGTTATTATCTTGGAAAAAGCTTAGTTTTGTCACCAGATGCTTTTTGAGAAATAAAATGTCGTTAATGTGAATAGTTGTAGAGCAGATATTTATTGTGTATTTTATTATGAATTTTGTGTATTTTAATTCTAATTTAATTCTTATAACTACACTATAAGATAGCAATTTTTATTATTCCCCATTACAAAATAAGTTAACTAAGGCACAAAGAGGTTAACATGTAGCAGAAGAGATTTTAAATCAGGGCAATCTGACTCCAATAGCTGTATAAAAATACAATAAACTGCACATAATTCCAATCTTGCAAAGAGAAAAACAAGACACAGAGAAGATAAATAACTTGCCCAGCTTCAGAAGTAGTTCAAAACCCTAGAACCTCGGCTTGCCTGGTGCCAAATTTCATCTCTTAACTTTCCTTCTGTATTGCAGGGAGTCAGGAAAAAGAATTTTCTGGTAAACACCAAGGAAGTTCATATAAAAAACTCCTGTTACTTGTATTTTGCAGCTGCAAAGCCTGCTGTGTATCTACAGCATGGCTTAATTGCATCTGCCAGTAACTGGATTTGCAACCTGCCCAACAACAGCTTGGCTTTCCTTCTGGCAGATGCTGGTTATGATGTATGGATGGGGAACAGCCGGGGAAACATCTGGTCCAGAAGACACGTGAAATTGTCAACCACATCACCAGAATACTGGGCCTTCAGGTAAGGAGAATACCACCAATGAATAAAGTGTGTACGTTGCTCATTTATATGGATGACCGCTCTTAGAATTTTCCCTTTCCGTCCAAATGCACACTATGGAATCTACAAGAGGGAAATGGACATTTCTTTTTCTACGCAGGTTTTCTTCACAAGCTCTGAAGAAATGCCCTTATTATTGCATCGAGAGTTGTTTTAAATACTCCACTTGGCGTGTGTGTATGTAAAGTACATACGCAAGAAAAAAAAATCAAGATGTAAAGGTCGACTTTAGAAAGGTTAATTCCAGGATTATCATATTGTCAGTGTGCACCCCAGAAATTTACTTGGTACCCTTACTAAAGAGGAAAAATGAAACTGATCGAGGAATGGGACCAGAAACAAGGCTCTGGTTGAAAATCCTGGGAAACAGACATTCATGATAAGCCAACATGAGCCAAGCCCTTTAGCATAGATGACACTCCAATTCACTGAGTAGTAAAGGAACTCTACCCTCCATAGGCTGGTGGTGCTGAAATCTGTCCCTGGAGCTGAGTTGCCAGCAGCCCCTGTGGACGCTATCTTCCTTAGAAGTTAGGCCAGCTGAGTCACAGAGGCAAACCCGGCACCTGTAGTGGAGCTAAGAACCATTCCTTGAAGGTCACTAAAGCTGTTTGTTCCTTGGCCTCATTCCTGGAAGCCAATTTGCATTCCCTAATTCCACATTCCAGGGCAGTTGTGTCATGGCACAATTGCAAATAACATCATGATTCCCTAGATGAGTGTTTTCCCAACTCCATACAGGAAAGAAGCACCTGAAGTGCTTGATAAATATGCAGATGACCAGGCCTATTCCCTGGACATTTTGATTCAGTCTGTCTGGGCCGAAGTCTGCAAGTCTCTTTGTTTTATTCTGTTTTTAAAATAAGCATTCCAGGTAATTTTTCTTTTCAAGGGAGTTTGGTAAATCTGCTATAGAATTAAGTGAAAATCCTCTGGAGGCTTTTGCAAGTCAGATTTTTCTGATTTCAGTTTCTTAACAAAGTTATTCTTGCAATCAAGGTGATATCCTCAAAAGTTGCACAGATGCATGATATCACGTATTGATTCCAGTATTACATTTAACAAAAGCTAAACATCTAGGTCTGCAATGAATATGTTTAAGTATTGCAAGCCTAAAAATGAGATGGTTTTTTTTTCCAATGTTGTTGTTCTTTCTCTTTGGCAGTTTGGATGAGATGGCTAAATATGACCTTCCAGCCACAATCAATTTTATCATAGAGAAAACTGGACAGGAGCGACTCTACTATGTGGGCCACTCCCAAGGCACCACCACTGGTGTGTTTGGGGCAGGTGTGATCTGAGAGTGTCAGGGGATTTTCTTCATATTCACGAAAGGGGTCAGGATTTCTTCCCTCTGTGCAGTCTCTAGCTTGGGGACTCTGAGCTGGGAAACAATCTTGTCTGGCTGGCTTCTAAAGAGTAAATAAATAAAGTGTGGATGACTTAGGGATTTTCCCCCCAGGACTAAATCTGGAGATTGATGGATAAGCCTGAAAGAGAAACAATTATTTATTTATTCATTTGTGTACCCAACAACACTTGACAGACACCAGGTTAGATACTGGGGAACCAAAGATAAATAAATATGGTATGTATCTTTCCCTTAAAGAGCTCACAGTCTAGTGAGGGACACTAAAAAAAAAGCAGAGAATTACAAATCTCAGTGATTATATGTCACAACCAGTGCGACTTTTAGTCAGTTCCCAGTGGGTGCTGGGATAGGCTAGATGTGTGTGGGTGGGCTACGTTGGCAGTGCCATAAGGCACTCCATTCTCTTCACTGTTCTCTGTTCAGCTAGAGACCTTGACAATACCGACAGCATTTACACCAGTTATTTGAGAGCATTGTCATCCATATTTTACAAATGGCTGAACTTAGGAATCCTTTCTAATGGTGATAAAGCCAATTAGAAAACATG
>NW_020173201.1:691403-755224 GCF_003031525.2 Neophocaena asiaeorientalis asiaeorientalis | reverse complement strand
ATAAAATCTAACCTTCAAAAGAATTATTCTAAAAGGATTCTATTTTCCATATTTATAGATAGAGAAAACTGAGACTTACACAGGGGAGGTTAAGTTGCCCAAGTTTTCACATAGCTAGCAAATGGGAAGCCAAAATTATAGCCCAGTTTTGTCTGATAACAAAGACTATCGTCAAGCTCGAATGGCCCTTGGAGTTTACCTAGACATGCCCCACACTGTATGTTATCATTTTTTTATTTTTTGCGGTACGTGGGCCTCTCACTGTTGTGGCATCTCCCGTTGCGGAGCAACAGGCTCCGGACGCGCAAGCTCAGTGGCCATGGCTCACGGGCCCAGCCGCTCCGCGGCATGTGGGATCTTCCCAGACCGGGGCACGAACCCGTGTCCGTTGCATCGGCAGGCGGACTCTCGACCACTGCGCCACCAGGGAAGCCCCCACACTGTATGTTTGAACCCTTTCTGCAACATTCTCTATAAGTAGATTTGCATCCTTCAGGGACAGTAAACTCACTTTATTCTGAATTAGCCAGTTCCACCTTCAGAAATTTAAAAATCCTTCCCTAAAAATGGTACTTACTCTGAGTTTCTTTGTTTTATTTTTTAAATATAACTACTTTTACTATAATTTAAAATGAATTAAGAATTGTTCTAAATCTATGAATTAGTATCTTCTTCCCTTTCAGCTTTCATAGCATTCTCTACTAATCCAGAGCTGGCTAAAAGGATTAAGATATTTTTTGCATTGGCTCCAGTCACCACTGTGAAATACACCCAAACTCCTATAAAAAAATTAACAACTCTTTCCAGAAAAGTAATCAAGGTATGTAACAACTTTCCCCCAAGTTTAAATCTGTAGTAACTAAAACTAGCCCTATTTCCATTGATTTCAAGAGAAGACAGCTTGAGACAAATAACATTTTACAAACATCTAGGAATGCTCGAGGTACACATGTAGGTTTACTGATGATGTACAATTTTGCCAACAGGGTTCAGGGTGCTCACTCTGCTGCCATTCTACTCTGCTGTCTTCATTTTTAACTTAGAGGCTTGTCTCTCATGTCATTCCTCAGTCACAGATACAGCAAGAGCTGATTTGATTGATTGATTGGTTTAATCTAGTAGGTTAAATTTCTCTCTGGTGCCCCCTAGTTTATCAGGGACAGTATAGTGTAGTAGTTGAGATCACAGCATGTGATTTTAGGGTGCCTGTGGGTAGAAATGAACTCAGGGTCTTCCTACTCCACTATTTTGCCTACTCCCCTCTGCACTAGTGCGTTTTAAATGTGACCTATTATCTACACAGCAGTTCTACTTAGTGCATATTAATTTTCTATTTTATAGTTGAAGAAATTCAGGATAATAGAAATTAAATACTTTCCTAAGGTATAAGGGACAGAGTCTAGAATCAAACCAAGGCAACCCTGACTCCAAAGGCTTACCAATTTCCTATGGGGACTAGTTTTTTAGGGGAAGTCCCAAAAAACACTCCAAGTAAAAGATCTTGGGAAAAAGCTTGATGGTATCTTAAATCGATCTTGCAGATGTTGTTTGGTGACAAGATGTTCTATCCTCACAAATTTTTTGACCGATTCATTGCCACCAAGGTGTGCAACCGGAAGATATTTCATCATATTTGCAGCAACTTTCTATTTACTTGGAGTGGATTTGACCCCAAAAACTTAAACATGGTACGTGTAAGCAGTCAGATCCAGGAAAGCAATTGTTTTGTTGCACAGAGGTAAGGAGAGTTCATTCTAAATTGCATGGAAACCACATTTCAAAGTCTCCTTTTTGTCTCCTGGAATGTAGCTAGCATGTTTACGGCTTCCAACCAAAGCTGAGAGTCCACCTGCTTTAATGGGAGGATTTGAGAAGTCTCTGCCACTGAAAAGTCTCACCAATTCTTGTTGTTGGACAAAGTGCCACCATTAAAGAGTCCTTCACTTAGGCTATGGTTTTGAAATTTATCTTGCTATGCCTGAGCCCTATCTCAGACATACTGACGTAGAATTTCAGGGAGTGAGCCCAGCCATGTAATTTTTAACCAATTTTCTACTTTCATAGGTGATTTGGACATAGTCATTTTGTGAACGACTTATGTCTTTTATCCAAAGGGGTAAAGGAATGGCTCTTCAATAACAGCTACAGACTCACCGTTCAAGTGATATGGAGAGGGATAATTGTTGGGGTTCTTATCAAGTCCTTTCCAGCTTCACTGAGAGCCTTTCCTTTCTTAGCTACCTCTAACTGATCCGAAGGGTGGGAGGGAGAAAAAGACGAAGCTACTGTCTCCAGCTAGAGTGGAGACAGGTTTGAAACCAGGGGTGGGACAAAGTTGAAGTTGGTCTCCGGACTTCTGTCTAGAGCCTTGCCTCCCTCAGTGGATAGTGGTGATTAATATTTTCCTTGATTTCAAGCAAGATTTATAAAAGGCTGTTTATGCAAAGCATGCCTTAGCCACTGCCTTTCACATGACTTTCTTACTTTCTCAATTTACTAGGGAAACCATGCTTGCCTTTCACTTAGATGGAAGTGTATCGTGTAGAGCTAAGTAAAAAGATCTTTAAGCAAACTCAATAGAGACAACTTCAAAAAACATCCTCTCAACATGGCCTAAGAGTTTGCTAAAGAAAGACTTCACAAAATGACATCCTAGAACATTCGTTGGATGCCCTCATTGTACATTTATATAGTCAGATTGCCCATTTTCTCTCGCTGTTGTGGACTGGATTATAGAATATTAGAGTGCCTGCAAGGATGTTTACTTTAGTGGAGCATAACTAGGGCTACATAAGTAGAGTTTGTAGAGCTTTCAAAAATTACACATGTCCAGAACTCAACCCTAGAGATTTTGGTATTGTTTCATAGGTTTGGGTAGCTCATAAGTAGCTATATTTTTTAAAGTTCCAAGATGTTTCAGATACTCTGGTGGAAAATAACTCTTTTGTATACTAAAGCAAACAAAATGCTGTTGGAAATATTTAAAAATCAAGATTTTTTTGATTCAAAAAGAAATCTAATCATTAATAGAGGTTTAAATACTGGATGGATTATGTCCCACAAACTGTCAAAGAGTCCTGCAGAACATTTACCAAATTTTTAAGAAGGCATGATAAAACATTCAGATCTGTTCTCAATCTTTCATGATGAACAACTTTCTGGGAATGTCCCTTAGGACTTATCACAGGGTGAAGGAGAAGATCACTGGGGATTTTATCTCTTGACTGTCTATATTCTTAGACCTGTCTGAGGTGAGGCTGGAAAGAAAAGGTACATTACCTTTTGTCTTTGACCAGCAGGATGTCCTCTGTGGGCTTTACAAAGATACTGCCCAGGACAGAAGTATGGAAATGAGGGAGAAAAAAGTTCTTAAAGACGGACTTCTTCTTTGGTTAATGTCTTTAGAGGGTATGGTACATGTTTATTCCTTGAGAGAGAGAGGAGAGAAAGAGAGAGAAAACAATACTCAGATTTACTTGTGGTGTGATTATATGATTAGCCTTCAGGTAAGAATCTTTTTACTTTTCAGAGTCGCTTAGACGTTTATTTGTCACAAAGCCCTGCGGGAACATCTGTTCAGAATATGCTGCACTGGGCCCAGGTACATGCTCCCTGTTGCTGATATGACACAAGATATCTCTGCAAGATCCCTGAGGAGCACTCCCAAGAGAGCTCACTGCAGGGTTTTGCAGGTTCTGCTACTGTCAGGTGGATGTTTCTGGAATCAGCATCAACTCATGTTGATTTCCTTTACTCCTGTCTATTCTCCATGTCCTCTGTATCTGGTGTTTGGGTTCCCAGGTATTCTGACTAAATTCTGACCTTTAGATTACTCTGAATTGCCTTTTTCAGGAAAAGCTTGTGTTTCCTCTTTTGCGAAATCATTAGCATAGAATGAGCTTTATACAACATGATACAGGCTATTCCAAAAAGATCTGTTTATCCTCTACTTGGGATATGGGCGATTTCAGAGTGTGGAAATATTGCTTAATTCAGAGGAAATTAAATGTTAGAGAGAGATTAAAATAGATTGTTTCTGTTTTTACTCTCAGTTTAAGGGTTATGGGTTTTTTTGTTACTATATTACTCAATACTTGGCAAGTCAAATTCTGTTGGTATAGCTTTCTGAGCCAAGTATGTATGAGTGTGTGTATGGGGGGAAAGGTCTTCCCAAAGTTTTAATATTTAATTACACATTTTGAGTTTTAAATACTTTAAAACATTTAATAGGGATCTGAGATCCCTAGGAATTTGAATTTTAACCTACACCCTGATAAATTTGTTCCATGCTTTAAAGTTGAGAATCACTGCTATAGATAGTCTGAAATACTGGTTGAGGATTTCTGAAATTCTTTAAAGAGTTCCACGCCCAGAAGATAAGCCTTCAAGTTCCTACAGGAAGAAAGATATTCTGGACACAGAGCCTCCTACTGGTGAGGAGACAGGTAGAATCTGATAAGCATGCCTTTCCAGGAAATACAACTTCAATTTCACATTTATTGAGCACTTATTATGTGTCCTTGTTGTCCAAATATACGATTTAATTCTGTCTCATTCTTTCTTATGAATTCTCATAACAATCTTTCAATGAAGGCATTGATATTCCCATTCTACAGATGTCATAACCAACCCTTTACACATCTCACAGCTGACTCTTCTTAAAGATATCTCTTCTTTGACAGAAAGTTCTCTTCAGAATAGAAATAACTGGGCATGGGGAGATAAAACATTTGGTCATAAGTTATGTAGAGAGCTAAGGCACGGATGATGATGATAGTGATGATGGTAGTAATATTAATAAAAAGAATGATTTCTTGACCATTCCCAGGGACCACATGCTTTTTATGCATGACCATATTTAATCTTCACAACCCTATAAGAAGAATGTTATTGTCATTTCCATTGCACAGATGAGACAATAGGTTTAGAGAAGATATATATCTTGCCTGGATCACAGACTTAATAATCCATTAAGCTTGGATTCAAACAAGGTCTGTTTGATGCTAGAACCCAAGTTCCTAACTTGTACACTCTATTGCCTCTCATTGCTGAAAACCTACAGAATTTCAACAGCTGCAGACTACTGCCTCTGTCAATATAAATCACAATGAGAACCATTTCAAACATAAAATCAGAACGAAATCAATGTCAAAAAAAATCTGAGATTCAAGTTAAGGGAGAAAATAAATCCTTGGAGTAGTCTGAGAATAATTTAATGAAGTGCTTGAGGTAAAGGTAAAAATTATCTGTCTCCTCAATCCAACATGGGTAGCAAATAACAGAAAAAGGATCCCCTAGAAGTATTAATGCTTCTACTCTAATATCTGAAGTCTAAAATTTAAAATGAAAACAGGTTACATACGCTGTCTCAGACACTCAGTCCATGGCCATATTACTGACAACATGGCGGGCTGCTTGGCTCTACAGACAGGAGACAGACAGACAGAGGCTATACCTCAGAAAGCCCTGAGGGTGTTCTTTGAGTGAGCATTCCTTTCAAAAGTAACAAAAATGTTTAAGAATAAGGAATATAATAAGGAATATAATCATAATATCCTAGACCATCTGACATTGAGTGAGCATTCCTTTCAAAAGTAACAAAAATGTTTAAGAATAAGGAATATAATCATAATATCCTAGACCATCTGACAAGGATGATATGGCATAAAGTTTTAAAATAATAACAGCAGTCATTTTTTAAGGTAGGAAGTGTATAGTTGGTGCCTTTTAAAAATAAATATATATAAATTCCTGAAGCCAGGATATTCAAGAATCATTCAATTTAGCATCTTTCAAACATTTTCTATGTATACAACATTGTAATATTTAAAGCCGTCACTGCTTGAGGATTTTTGTTGGAAAAGTATAGAGGGGAAGAAAGGATTGTAAGTCAGTTCCATGAATTAGTATCAATTTTTATCATTCTTATTATTTGACTTACTAAACTTTATTGACTTTTAGCTCATGTGCTAAAGAGTGGGACATTATGTCAAACCATTTTGTAAATTTTTTGTTAACTGTCTTTAAATGTATGTTGTTTTCTTGCATCATTTTAACATGTTTATTATTTTTATCTTATTATAGGCTGTTAATTCTGGTCAGTTCCAAGCTTTTGATTGGGGAAACCCTGATCAGAACATGAGGCACTTCCACCAGGTATAATATCAACAATAATCAAACAATTGCATACTGCAAATGAATTTAAAAAATAGTATCTACTCATCAAGCACCTACTAGGCCCCATTCACTATGCCAGATATTTTGTATAGATCAGATGTTGCTTATTGGGTTCTTACCATGTGCCATAACTTTATTTTTGATCCTCAGAATGACCTTCCAAGGTAAATATTATTGTCTCTATTTTTCCAGAAGCTCAGAGAGTTTTAGGTAAATTGTCAAAATTATTTAGCTTATAAAGAACCAGAATATGACACAGGAGTTCATGGGTCAAAAGTCCGTTCTTCTTCCACTACACTTATTCCTTTTCAAAAAATAAAAATTCTCAGCACTTAATTAAGACCATATTTTAAAGAAAGAATTAAAGATACATAATTTTGTTTCTGGAGCATATTCTCTGGCTTCTTAACTGTCTCTCATAAAATGAACTAACATTTTCCTAATAATTCTTTGGGATGTCATTTACTAGTCATTTTTTAAAAGTACATGAATTATTAGAGATATTCCAGACAGGAATATCACCTGTAGGGAGAAGCAGTCCTATCTGCCAGATAATGATATGTCAAAATATTTCTTGACATTATACATGAAAACTTTTGGAGCAAAAACTCTATATTAAAGCAAATAGGTGTTGTTGTTATTATTATTTTTTTTTTTTCAGTATGTAAGGAAATCCAATGATGGCTTTGGCTTCTTGCTGATAGACTGAGCTTAAATTAAACACATAGTCATCAAAGATACATGGGTTTTTCAAATCAAGGATATGGACGGAAATCTGGAAGCTTAAAAAATCAATTTCAGTGCCACCATAATAACTACAATAGTGAAAATGCATAATTTCAACTAGTGTGAAAAATCTGATTTTTCTCCTAAACTGCTATAGTTATATGTGTGTGCGGTGGTGTGTGCCCACACACACAAACTCACACACTGTGTCAAAGTACTATTTACTCTTGTAATTAACCAATTCCTTGTCCTAGCAAGAGTATATAGTTGCTTTAAGAAAAACTTTTTAGATGATGATCTTACCCTGTAAGACTCAAATACCTATTTGAATGAGAGTTGAATCACAAGTATTAACTTCGTCACTGTGCTTGCAGATTCTATCAAAATACATGGCCATTCAGGTTCAAATATGAATCTTTTGCTTGGAACTTTCGGGGAAAAAAAGAAAACCTAAAACAGACTGAGGGTGAACAATATACAAGTTTTAAACATCAGTAACCTTTGTCACAACTGTAAGTAAGAGGCCCATAAATTAGGCAGGTGTGATTACCAATATAATCACCAATCCTATAAAACTAAGAAAGTAAAAAAATTATTTCTTGGCCAAAGGCCACCATATATCATTTGGATCTTGATCTTGATGTTCATTTTTGCTTTGCCATCTTCTGGGCTCCCCCATTCATTCTTAGCAGGGTATTAAATTATTGCAGTAAATGTATTCTCATTTCAGAGGCCCCTGAGACCCACTTGTGCCTTAAAACTTGCTAATATTTTTGCCACTCTGTGCTGTGTTGTTTTTCTATTTTTATGTCTCTCTATCCTTGCATTTGAATATTTATGCTTTGCATTATTCTGCTGAGAAAACTGTCAAGTCAGGAAGAACATGCCTCTTTTTTCATCAGTTGCACTTTTGCACTGGGGCCTTGCACCAGGCTTTTCTGAGTTCACCCTTCCCTCAAGCGCACTACTGTTCAGTGCTAATCTGCACTCATTTCCTTCTTTGCCCTTCACATTGCCTTCTCATAGCTACACATTCCCATTTACCAGTTGCTCCTAAGCCCAGGTCCAAGGCCTCCCAGTATTACAGGGTAGGGGAATTATACTTGATATATTTGGTAATGCAAAGACCCATCCAGTGACAGTGAAATGTGGAATGACTATACCAATGCACTGTGCCTCATATCTCTCTACTAGGAGAACTCAAGGTGCAGAGTCACCGAGTCAGGGGTCTCCCCCAGGCACATTTCTAGTCCTCTTAGAAACCTTTCCCTGGCCAAAGTTACTGTTTCCTAAGGATTTATAACCTGGTCCATGTTACCTTTTCTTCCTAGTCTTGCTGCCAAAATTAACTATGGTGTATTAATCTCCTTGGGCTACCATAAAAAATCCCATAGACTGAGTGGTTTAAACAACAGAAATTTATTTCTAAGAGTTCTGGAAGCTGGAAGTCCGAGATCAATGTGCCAACACAGTCAGGTCCTAGTGAGGGCTCTCTTCCTGGACTGCAGAAAGCCACCTTCCTCATGTGTATCCACATAGCCTTTCCTCTCTGTGGTTGACGAGAGAGAGAGAGAGAGAGAGAGACATTAATCTCTCTCTCTTCCCCTTCTTATAAGGCCACAAATCCTATTGGATTGGGACTCAAACCTTATGACCTCATTTAACCTTAATTACTTCCTAAAAGCCTTGTCTCCAAATACAATCACCTTGGGGTTAGGGTTTCAACATATGAATTTGAGGGGAACACAATTTAGTCCATAGAATATGCAACTCTTTCCATTGTAAGTAGTAGAAATCAACTTTATTTTATATTTTTAAAAAATGTTTTAGTTTTACTGAAATAAAAGGTATAGTGGTAAACGCACAATAGCTAGGAACTTATATACCGTTCTCAGGCTCTCTCTTTCCCTCTCCCTCTCAGTCTCTTTCAATTCTGCTTGCATATGCTGTTTCCATTCTTAGGCTATTTCCAAGATAGTAGTACAATGGTAATGGTGTGTACCTAGCTCATGAAGCTTTTTTTAACTGCAAACTCAAAGAAAATGGCAATATTTTCTCAATAGCTCTGGTAAAAAGTTCCTGAGAGAACTCTAACCCAATTTTAGTAATGTGCCCATCGCTCATACCATTATACTGCGGCCAGAAGAATGAAGGACTAATTGACCAGGACTGATCACCCTGGACCACACTGGAACTGGGGTTTTGGGATTTGTTGAATCAGCACAAGAAAGGTTGTGTTACCAGAAAGAAGGGAAACTTGCCAGGGGATTAGCATCATAGTCACTCTATTTCTCTGTAACGGGCTGGCTCCTTTTAAACATTATTTTCAAATGTCTTTTTGTACATTAGTCTCAATGCCCCCTAAAGAGTCTTCTCAAGTGTTACTAACTCCCCTGAGCCCAGATTTCTGCATATAAGAAGGGGTATTATATTTATTCTATCCAATATTTTGTTTGAAATGGATACACTCTCAACCTAAGTGCTACTAGAAAGATGGTCCCCCATAGAAATGAGAGCCTCTCTTCCTCTGGGATCCTTTTCTTTTTTCCCAAAAGTGAAAATCAGGAATATAATGGTTGTCTTTTTTAAATCCACAATTCATATTATTGCACAAAAGTACTTTCAAGTATTTTTAACATGTTAATATTTATGTATCATTAAGTATGTCCTAATTGCACATTTTTAGCATTTGAAGAACTTGCTTAACAACTGACAGTTAACGTTACTTCTATAGTGTGGTTTTCTGTGAAAACTATTTTTCTCTCTCTTCAATTTTATTTAGCGTACACCTCCCCTATACAACGTTTCTAAGATGGAAGTTCCAACAGCAGTGTGGAGCGGTGGACAGGACCCTGTGGCTGATCTCAAAGATGTTGAGAATTTACTTCCTAAAATTACCAGGCTTATCTATTTCAAGTTGATTCCACACTACAATCATGTGGATTTTTACCTCGGACAGGATGCACCCTATGAAGTTTACCAAGACCTAATTAGATTGATGGAGGAATGTTTGCAAAATTAAATACACTTTCCTTTCTCTAAGGAAGCGGGTTTTTGTCATAAGAATGTGGCACACAGATCCTAAGGTGACCCCTCCAATAATTTTCACCTCCCACTGTCCATGAATTTGTGTAATCCTCTCCCCTTGAGTGTGGGAGGGACCTGAGACTTGTTTCTAGACAAGAGAATTGGCAAAGGTGATGGGATGTCACCCACTGATGACATTCTATTATATAAGAATCCATCTTAGTAGACTGGTGCAAGAGATTCTCCTTGTTGGCTTGAAAAGGCAAACAGATATGTTGAGGAAACCCACATGGGAAGGAACTGTGTGTGACTTCTAGGATCTGCAGGTGGCCTCCAGCTGATAACCTGCAAAAGATTGGGACTCTCAGTCATACACCTATGAGAAAATTAATTCTGCCTAAAACCAGGATGAGCTTGGAAGCCCATTCTTTCCTAGTAAAGCCTCCAGTTGAGAAAGCAGTCTGTCTAATACCTGGATTGCAGCCTGGTAAGACCCTGAACAGAGGACCTAGCTATGCCATGCTTGGACTACTGACCCATGGAAAGTGAGATAATAAATATATGTTGTTTTAAACCACTAAATTTGTGGTAATTTGTTATCCGCAATGGTAATAAGCTACTACTATTAATAATAAGTTATTATGAATATCATTATTATTATTGTATCTCTGGTTAGAAGCTTGAGAAACCCAGTTTCTTATTTCCATTATTTCCCTGTGTCTTATTTCTCTTGTCATGATGAACTTCCTTGAATATTTCTTGTTCTGCAGATTGCTAATACTCCATTCTCTCAGTGTTTGTCTAAGAGTCAATTTTGCATTTCCTTCTTTCTTCCTTTCTTCCTCCTTTCTTTCTCTTTCTTTCTTTCTTTCATCTTTTTCTTTCTTTCTTTCTTTCTTTCTTTTTTCTTTCTTTCTTATTATTGTAGTAAGGACACAACGTGAGATTTACCCTCTTAATATATTTTTAGTGTATTTTTAAGTGGGTCCTCTACCCAGGGGTGCAGGCCTTGACTATACTGCATCTTCACCCCTCCTTCCTGTCTTGTTCCTTTTTTATATCTTTATTTGTGGAAAATATTTTCTGGTAGCTTTCAGGTCATTATCATTGACAGTTGTTCTATAAATAGTTGTATTTTGGTGTGCCCATGGGAAGAGTAGAGCTCAGGGTCTTCCTACTCTGCTATCTGGGTCACTCCCCCCTACAACATTATATTTCTTAATCAGGTAGGGTTTTCTTGTTTTTATTCCTACATCTTAAAAATATTCTATCTTAATTTATAATTTATTTTCAGTAGGAGTCTCAAGGTACATCACCATCATTCTCACCAATCAGATCAATTTAATACTTTTACTTTGCTTTTGTATTTCATGTTCAGGAATCTGAACTAGCAGCTTCTAGAGGGGAGAACACTTTAACATGGAACCATTTTTCATTTCCACTATAAGCCCACTTTGCACAGGACTTGGGGAGTCACAGTCTCCTTGGTGATAGGGTGTCTTTGTAATCCTTACCAGTCGTTGATATAAAAAAATTTACTCTGCACCTTTTGTGTGTTAGAGGCTGGAGATATCTGATGAAACAAGGAAAACATGGTTCTTACCCTTTAAATTTATATTGAGTTGAAAATATGCTGGGGAATTTCAACCCAACAGAGATGTAGTAAAAATAACTAACATTATTTGGCACTGGTTGACTTGTTTAGCATTTATCAAAGGCAAGGCCAAAGCCATCTATTTCTGCCCACATCTCTGTGATACAGGTACCATGTTTATCTTATTTTAAGGAATACCACTGATGCTCAGAAGACTTAAATACTAGCTAAGGTCAAATATTTAAGAATTAGAATCAAATCTGGATCTTGAGCCCAGAGTTACCTGAGTCCAAATTCTAACTCTTGTTACTTCTTTGTTTTGTTCCCCCTAAAGATTAGATGAGGAAACCCAACGTAGATTGTCCTGGTTGGGCAAGGTCCTGCTTGTTAGAGAATTTCTGAGGCTCTGTACAGTGGGTAAGGCCAGAATTTAATACATTTTTATAGTAAACGGGGACACTAAAGCAAAATCACCAGAGCAACAGAAAGGAGTGGTTGAACCAGAAACAGGGACAGGGTATGAGATGGGTAATGTCAGGACAGAAGAGGAATGTGGGTGAGTATGTGAAACAGGCTACCCAAGTTGAGTCAAAACCAGGTTGGCCCAGAGCAAAGCCAGGTCTGGCAGCCTGGTTGCTATTTACCTGACAATCTGTTGATAGATGTGTTGTTATAGCTTTTCCATAGTCACAACACTTTAAGGAGCAGAGTCATGCATTTGACCCTACCCAATGTAATTCATATCAATGAAGCCCGTCCTGCAACACTGGAGAATTACCCAACCCTCAGCATAACAATCCTCCTTTCTATATTTAGTAGAATCAGAAATTTTGGAAAGTCACTATTCTTTGTAAGAAAAGGCCTTTCCTTTGTCTTCAGACCTGAGATTTCCTACATGAGGCTGAACATTTCACACTTTTTAAGTTCCATCCTCCAGATCTAGTCCTTTCAGCGTTGGTTCCAACCAATGCGTCCTGCACACCAATATGGTGTTAGATGGATACATTTGACTTAGTGAAATGAACTAGTTCTGTTAGCCCTTCCTTTAAAGGACATCAAGGATAATGCCAATAGTTATAAAGATAATCATAACAAAAAACACTCTCATTTCTGAACCACTTCATGTTCTATTCAAAGTGCTTTCACAGCTATAATTACCTTCCTTTTTATTTTTGAGAGGTAACAAGGAATGGCTATGTAGAAATACTCATGTTAGCATTAGCCATTGGAAGTTCCAGATCTAACTCCATAACTGATTAGCCATGTGACCCCGAAAAAATCATTTATCACTGATTCCAGCAATTTCCTTTTCTACAAAATGGTGACACTCTTTTCTGCCTGCCCCATCTTCTGTCATGGAGACCAAAGATGTACATGAATCATATTTGCATAGCCCAGCACATGGGCCTTGAAGTCACACTGTTTAAGTTTGGCTCCTAGCTCCATTATTATCTATCTTCATATCCATAGACAAGTTAATTAATCACTCTAATCCAAATTTTCCTATCTGTGAAATGGAGATAATGTTTGTACCTTTATTATTGAGTTGTTATGAGATAATGCATTAAAAAGATTTAACATAATGCCAGTTACATAGAAAGAGGTTAATGAATATTTTTATAAAATGCTATATAAAGATAACTGCTTGAAATTTTATTCATGAACAAATTCCCATACGGAAAAATAGTAACTTAATTTACATAGGAATTAAGTATTTCAAGACATTAAATGACATATGCAAAGTCATATTTAATCATAAGTCCTATTTTCTTGCCCTCTTGTGATTTTGATATATTTATCTGAATAACATTAAAAATAGAAATCATCTCTACCTATTATTTTGAAACACTTAACATTTGCCAGGCATTATACTACGTGCTTTCTATACATTATCTTGTTGGATTCTCCTAATAGTCCTGAAGATGAACTCCATGTGGCCTCCATTTTACACGTAAGAGACTGAATCTTTGAAAAGTTAATAACTTCCTGAAGTGGTAGACCCACTTTTTTTGGGGGGGGGGAATAACTCCAAAGCTGCATCACTATAGGGGCCAGTGCTGTTAATTAACCATGACGCTATACTACTTCTCACAATGTAGTATTGCCAGAATATTAGTATTTGTTAGTCAATTATTCTCCATTTATTCACACAATCAGTTAAATAACCTCTAATATTTTATCCAATGATGTGATCAAAAAATAGTTGTTGAGTGGCTGGGAATGCCATCTTTGTCCTCCAGATACTTGATTGGGTCCTATGGAAACTGGAATACTTTTAAGACATGTAATTAATATATATTTGGCTAAGACTCATTTCTCAAAATTTTCCTAGCATACATAAATAAAGGGGCTGTAGAAGTGAGGGGGAGGGTATTAAATAAGATCTGAGCCTTGACAGGGGAATGCTGGCTGGCAGGGCACCGAAGGGCTTCACAGGGAGGCACCTCTTCGGTGACTATGGCCTACCAGACTGGCCAATCCCAGCACTTGACCTTGTCAGTGTCCTAGAAATAAACTGCACTTACACATGCTGAGTCATATAACTGAAGCTTACAGGAAGCTGCAAAGCATAAACCAAAGCATGTCTTTATAATTTACATTTAAAACTATAATTGTTAAGAGAACTATATCATTTTTTTTTGCCAAAATAGTTCATTCTTTCCTTTTAATAAAACACGTGGGAAGTTCTAGTATAAAAATGTTACTTGCTTGTGCAAGGGAATAAAACACAGAGGAAGTATGGGGTTTAACAAAAGTCATCACCTACACAATCATTCAAGTACACTGAGCCTTTTTCCATAAGGAAATAACAGTGTAAGCACTTTACACGAATTATCTTATTTAATCTTAACAATAGCTTTATAAAATGGTACCTTTCTTATCCCTACTGTATAGATTAAGGAATTGAAGTTTGGAGATATTGGGCCACTTGTCCCAAAATATCATTCTCTAATTCTGGAATCTTGACTTTGGATGCCAAGCTCTTAATCTTTATGCTATAATGTTGTGAGTATTTATTATGAAGTAGCTAGGCATTCAGAACATGAAGAGTAATAAGATAGACACTGTTCCTTCCCAAGTGGAACTTACAGACTAATGAAAAAGGCAGATATTCTACAGCTGCTTACTCACATAATGAAATCTTTAATTATAATTGTAATGAATCCACCAATAAGAAGACCACTCTCATCAAGGGGGACAGGGAATTATTCTTTGAGGAAATGAAATTTTGGCTGAGATCTGTAAAACCTGCCAGATGGGACTACAGGCAGGGGACTAGCTCAGGTGGCAAGGAGCTAGATTCACCAAAGGAAACTAAAGAAGCACAGGGAGCCAGGTTGGAAATGGGACGAGATGAGTTTGAAGAGGTAGAGCCTAGTTTTACACCTTCCTAGCCACTCACAGAATTTTGAATGTTAAGCCATTAAAGAGTTTTAATCTCAAAAGCCCTTAAAACAGAATCAGATCTGTGATTTAAAATGATGACAGGGCTTCCCTGGTGGCGCCGTGGTTAAGAATCCGCCTGCCAATGCAGGGGACAAGGGTTCGAGCCCTGGTCCGGGAAGATCCCACATGCCGCGGAGCAACTAAGCCCGTGCGCCACAACTACTGAGCCTGTGCTCTAGAGCCCGCGAGCCACAACTACTGAGCCCACGTGCTGCAACTACTGAAGCCCGTGCGCCTAGAGCCCGTGCTCTGCAACAAGAGAAGCCGCTGCAACGAGAAGCCCGCACACAGCAACGAAGAGTAGCCCCTGCTCGCCACAACCAGAGAAAGCCTGCACACAACACCAAAGACCCAACGCAGCCAAAATAAATAAATTAATTAACTAAAAAAATATATATATAAAATAAAATAAAATGATGACAATAGGTACAATATGGAGAATGAATGAGGTGGTTGTGGGGAATCTAGTTGGAAGGTTGCAGTGGTCCAGCTAGTGATGAAGATAGCTTGGGCTATTATGTGGCTATTGAACTAACCATGAACAAATAGTTCAATACTGAGGAATCAGCGCTCTTTTGGGGACAATTTGTGTTGATACCTATGGTCTCAAAGCAAAATCTCTCAAGTAAGCTGCTATGTTACTTATACACATATGTATCTGTTGATATGTATCAACACTCTCAGAAGCATTAGATCCAGGAAGCTGTCGAACGTGTAAATGATTTTAAAAAATAACAATTATTTTGGTGACATTTTCTCTATTAGGAAATGTTAAATCATCAAAAAAAAAACTTTTAAATAATAGTTTGGCATTTGTTATTGGATAGAGTCAGTGTAACAAGCCATCCTTCCAGGTTTAGTGACTTCAAGAACAGTGGTGGATATCATGCTTTTGATAAAGGACTATAGCTAAATAGTGGTGCATATGTCTTTTTGCTGGACAATAAGAACTCAAAGCTCATTTGGGGAGCAGAGGTCAAGCACTTGAGAAGGTACGTTTGATGGTTCAAATAGTAGGAAGTTTGATAGGCAGATATTCAATTCAGGTCAATCTATGATACAAAGTTATATATTTGGGATGAGTACTATATGAAACAATAAAGAATGTGGTTGAAGAAACATTTCAACAACAAAAAGAAAAAGCAGCATAAGGCTGAGAGCACAAGCTACACTCTCCAATACATGCCATTAGTCAGATGTGGCTATTTAGCACTTGAAATGTGGTTAATACTAATGGAGATGTGCTATCCCTGTAACATAATATTCAGATTTCAAAGACTTAGTGCAAAAAAAAGAATGGAAAATCTCTCATTAATAATAATATTGATTACACGTTAAAATGATAATATTTTGGATCTATTGGTTTAAAAGAAATAAAAATAGAATTACATTTTATTTATAAAATGAATTATAAATAAAAATTTGATTTCATCTGTCCTTTATGCTTTAAAAAATGTGGCTGTAAGAAATTTTAAATTGTATATGTAGTTCACATTACATTTCTTTTTTTTTTTTTTTTTTTTTTCACATTACATTTCTATTGAACAGCACTGGTATAGAGAAAAGAGTAAAGGTAATTATCCCCAAAGAAATCTGGTTATTTGTAGAAAATTTTAAATAATTCTGCATTTATAAGATTTTTCTAAATATATAGAGAAAATGAGAGAATATAGATTGTGTGAAAGATATCAGATTGTGCCATAGCACTTACCAAGTTTAAGGATAATTTGGAGACTGAACAGCAGAACAATTATTATTGAGTAATAATCTGTTATTGTATTAGTGTGCAATGCTATTTATGAATAATAGTGGATTTATTCCAGATTAGTACGAAGCAAGATTGTTCATGCCTATGAATTTACTGTAAAGTTTATTATGTAACTTGTATAAAATTTACTATATTTATATTAAATTACTATTAATAACTATATATTGATGTTAAGAAAAATGTCCTTTGATGTTGATGGTGATTAGGAAAAGGATGAAACACAGATACTATGATATTACAAGCCATTTACACATTTTTCAGTAGTGCTGGGGACATTTGAGGTGATTTAACTGTAATTTAACCAAGTAAAAATTCAGGAAAGAAACAGGAGCATATATCAAAATAGCCAGTGTTACCTTTTTACATACTCTAATCATCATTTATTTACCTACATAAATTGATGAAACTATTAATGTATCTAAAACTAGATTCAGTTGGAATTTTCAGTAAGCATTCTGTGTGTGTTTAAAAAGAAAATCTCTATTTGAATATACCTCTTATAGGAATTCAAATACAAAATGAGCTGTAGAGCATACCATACATAAACTGTGCACATTAAGTAAGCAGTTAAACCTACTTGGAGGAATGGATGGTATAAATTTCCTTCTATTCAGTTGTATTACCCTTCCTCTCCATTCTCACAAGCTTTGACCTTGGCCACCAATTAAGTTCTGATCCTGCCACTCCAGGACCTGGATGTCCTTAAAGACAACCTCTTGAACTTTTGGTTTTTGGTATTAACTTCTCTTTAAATGTAAGTGATCTTTCCTTTGAGCATTTTGGATTGTGACGGGTGTACACTGGATTAGCTTATTACGGCCTCTTTTCAAAAACCTTAATATTTCAGTCATTTATGGCAGACAGAACTTTGTCATTTCTCTCTGTGCCTCTTTGTCATAGCCATACTGTGTTTGAAGGCGGGTGTAATAAAGTGGAGCTGAAATGGGGATTCATTGACACCAACCCTGAAGAGAACATGTTCTACTCTAGTAGGTAATCTGAAAAACAAACATCATTTCTTATAGATATCATAAACACTGCCAACCTTGCTTTATGAGTAAACAAAAATTTTAAATGTAATTTAAAGTGCCTTTTCTAAAGCCAAAGTGTGCTAATCTATCATTTTACACACACATACACACACACACACACTCTCTCTCTCTCACACACACACACACACACACACACACACACCACTTATGGCTTTCTTGAGCCCTGTCTGAATTTTACGATGCATAGTGGATTAGATAAATTATCTAGTGGGCAAGTGACAAGTTCCATGTTCCTGTTCATGCAAGGTATTTTACTCAGGGCAAAATCTGTCTCAAAGGTGTAAGATTTTAAATTATTTCTTTTCTAAAATTCTCCTTAGTTTCTATTTTGTTGGTTATAGCCTAATCTTTTTAACTTTACATTGTTTGCAAGGGGAAATTATGCCTCTTTTGATACAAAGTCATGTGTTAAGGAAAAGCAGTCTTTGGGGAGAAAGAAGCAAACTAGTAAACAAAAAAATGAGACATTATAATAGCAAATGTATTTTGAATTAGAGCATTGGAAAGAAAATAACAATCATGTTCATAAATAAGACACCAAGTTCAAAGATCTATGTTCAACAGTCTATTTTCAGCCATCTTGATAATGAACTGGGCAGCCACCATTAACAATTTGTGATATGATCCTTGGGTCAAGATATCAGAAATACCACAGGCCTTCTGAAAGGTTGTCCCTTAATCTACATTTTGCTCAAGATCCCTTTCCAGTTCTAATATCATCTAGTTTTATGAAAAAGAAAAGAAAGCAGGGAAAATTTGACCCTCTAGAGAATAGGAGTTATCATTTTACATTTCGCAGCACGAAGGAAGAAGTTTCAATGTCTTTTGTTTTAATTCATTTCAACATATTGAATACTTATTCAAATAGCAAGGTTACATAAGAAGAATGACGAACGCATTTGGAAAAGACTAGTTTCATTTATTTGAGACAACTTTGTGTCTGTACAAGAAAACAGATTGAAAGAATTCTCCAGATCATTTAGATAAACCTCAAAGTTGAGTAAGAATATGAGAAGGCAATGGTGTAGAAATTCTTCTGGGTTTTAAGCTAGTCTACAATCCATAAAGCCCTGAGAAGTTTAACTATAGTCATTCTATTTCCACATAAAGTCATGACAACAAAGCAACATTAATAATCTTAACATTGTGCTTCCTAGAACTCTCCAAAGAGTCCACTGAAATTTTCTTAGAAGGGATTGTTTTTAACGTCCTCACCCATGAGAGGATCCAGGCAAGTCCACACCTCTCTGCCATTGACACATACCGTTGCGCAGTGTCATTCAGGGCAAAGCGTGGTTCGTCTTTCATCAAAAAGACTGAATGAGTTTGGACTGGTACATAAGCTTTCCACCTATCCCAGCAAGCTGAGTGCTTCCTTTCACTCCATATTTGTTTAATTGGCTCAAGTGGAACCGATCTTAGGATTTGGACATACATGAATGTTTGTTTTTGAAAGGGGTTGAGTCCAAACTAATAGAACTGAAACTTCTTCATGCTGGGTAGCAACTGACCCTTCTTCCCACTGGGAGATGAAAGAGATTCAGTTACTCCTTGGGCTTTACCGGCATAAAAAGTGAAGTAGAGGGCTTTTCCTGGTGGCGCAGTGGTTGAGAGTCCGCTTGCCGATGAAGGGGACGCGGGTTCGTACCCCGGTCCAGGAGGATCCCACATGCCGCGGAGCGGCTGGGCCCGTGGGCCATGGCCGCTGAGCCTGCGCGTCTGGAGCCTGTGCTCTGCAATGGGAGAGGCCACAACAGTGAGAAGCCCGTGTACCGCAAAAAAATTGTGAAGTAGAAAATGGTGGCATTTCTGCCTCCATTATCCAGTATTTCTAGTGGAGCTTATGTTGCAGCAAAAAATAGAAATGAAGTTTTCCCTCTCCTGAGAACAAGGAAAATAAAGGGACCAGTGAACAGGCTAGAGAAGAAACATAAACTGGCCTGAGGTAATCAATCTTAGTTTTAACTGTTACTAATCTGTAGCGTCTGTAGTTAGATTTGTCATTCACGAAAGTAACCTGTCACCTCTAATCCTGTGTAATTTAGGCAGTTTACATTCTGCCCCTGGTATTTGCTCCTCCTGTAATCTCTTGTAGCAAATCACCCCTTGTAGCTGTTTGCATTTCAGAAAGGAGGTCGCAGACTGTTAACCCAGAGACTACCGGACCCAATTACTGGGTTGCCCGACTCCAGCAGTGACTCTTTCGAAATAATGCAAGAAGAAGAAGACTGCTAGACGTTCACCATTTTGATCCTTATCACTCACTTCGGACTGAGAACTTCCCTATAAGAATCCCTGTAATTCCTCAGGAAAGGGGGGCACAGTTCTTGAGGTGCTAGCCTACTGTGTCTTCCCTTTGCCTGGCAAGGAAAATAAAAAGCCTCTCTATTTCTTATCCTCCAAATCTCTGTCTCCATATTTCTATTCGGCATCAGTGCACAGGGAGCCAGAATTTGTTGGCAACATTTAGAGCTAAAATGTCTTCATTCTCCTCAGGTCCCTTTGGCCTAAGGATATTGTTTCCTCTGCTAGTTCCAAACCCTTTTTGGCCTCAAAAGTGAGTCAGGCTGGCCTCAACTTCTCAACGGAGTTATAATCAATCACTTTCCTGCACATTACATGGTTGACATCAGTAGTTTCACAAACATTGCTTCAGTTGACTCTCATAATGAACTCTGGTGTTGAGAAGATAGATATTGTTAACTCTGATTTTGTCTTAGGACACTGAGTACATACTTCCACTTTTGACACCTTGTTTTGAAAATGTGGCTGAACCCTCCCAACGGTGACAGATGCTCAGTGGAAACGTGGAGGATTTAGTCAAACTGGTTATTTGTCCCTGGGCGTGTGTCACTGACCAGGGTTTCTTCACTTCCATGGGCTTCCTGTCTCTCATGTCTCTGGTTTCTAACTGCAATCGTATCTCATTCTTCATTTTGTCACATGCAAAAGTTCAGAAGTTCTTCATCGCTAAGAGTCCTCAGGAACAAGGGAAGCTTACATAACTAGGTAAGACCAAAATTTATCACAATCGGGAGACGGGTTGGGAGTGGTAGCCAGGTGTAAGGGCTCTGTGCTGAGGCTGCCTTTGTTCCTGTCCTAGTTCTATCACCTCTCTGTTCTGTAACCTTGGGCAGATCTTTCATCTCTCTAAGCCTTTGTTAATTTCATTGACAAAAACGAGAATGATAACAGTAGCTGCTTTATGGCGTTTCTCTGAGGTTTAAATAACACAATGTGAAGCATTTAGAACAGTGTCTGACACAAGCTAAGCCCTCAATAGTTATTAGTTTCTAAATGTTTTTAATTATATAACATTTACAAAAGTAAAATCGTCTTCATCCAGATAGCAAATTTATGGAAAGCTATTTAACTTCAAAAGTAAATTCTGAATTTCTAGAAGTCTGTCATTAATTGGTTACAATAAAGCCTCTCTGATGTTATTCTCTTGTTCGTTTTTAGATTTTAAAAATATAGTGAAAGCTCACACTGGGCTTAGTGCTTTGTGTGTCACTTAATCCTCCCTACAGCCCTATAAGGTAAGTTACATTATTATCCTAATGCTACCAGCGAGAAAACCAGGAGACAAAGCTACTGAATAACTTACCCAAAGTCAGAAATCTTGTTCGTGGTGAGGCTGGACTTCGAACTCAGGCCATTGGACTGCAACTCCCCTATGATGAGTAATCTGCCTTGCGATTATGGTCAGGCTGGTTTGAGGAGACGTGCTTTTAAGCCGTGCCAAGGAAGAGCCAATGGACATTTAAATGTGCCAAATTTGCCTTTGGGTGTCCACAAGAAAAATAATCACATCACTTAAAACTGATCATAAGCCTGTCTGTTTGAAGCTTCCTTGTTCGTTGCTCTTGTTTTTTTGTTGGGTTGCTGGATGAGACTAGAGGATAACTCCACTTTTAGCTTTGCCATGGTATGGAAACTTGTCCTCTGAATCTTTATGTGTTCTGGCAACTCACAGGTGAGTAAAGATTTAAATTAATTGAAAAGATTGGATTAAAATAAAACAAAAAATAAGCCTTCATACTAGATTGAATTCATTTCATTTCTGGAAGTGGACTATGTCAGGGCAATTTCTATGTGAAAAAAATAGATGAATAGTGCTCGGAGTTAGCTCACTGTATTTACTCCCTTCCACACTGTCTCAGCTTTCTCAGGATGTTAGTCAAGTTTTCATTAGGGGACTATTTTAATTTCGTGAATCAACTTTGACATATGACATTAATCTGTGGTTATTAAATGTTTTACGCCAGGCATTCGCATGATGTGGCTGTTTTTAACAACAACCTATTTGATTTGTGGAACTTTAAATGCCGGTGGATTCTTTAATTTGGAGAAAGAAGCAAATCCTGAAGTGTGGATGAATATTGTAAGTGATGGAAAATTCTAAAGACCATCAAATAAAGCAGATTAATTGATTGTGAGATATTAAAGTTCCTGTATGGCAGAAAAATCTCTGATAAGAAAACATAAAACATGGGTGATTTTTAACAGTTCTCCAAGAGTTAAGCTAGGTAGATCTTCTTTTTTGGCTGAATAAGTAATACTTTCTAGGAATATAAAGCAGAATTATATTTTTTATAGATAACTTCCTCTTTTGAATTTACATTTTTAAGAATATTAAGAATTTCTATTTTAAGCCCTCTGGATCATATATATGACTGCCCTCTACTGGACTATGGTTTTATTATCTTTAAACCAAGAGGGGTCTCAAAAGACAATTGACACATATTTATGTATAACTTAATCACTTTGTCCTATACCTGAAACGAACACAACATTGTTAATCAACTATACTCCAATATAAAACAAAAAGTTAAAAAAAAGTGGTATATATATATATACATACACACACACATACATACACACACACACACACACACACACACACACACAATGGAATTTTACTCAGCCATAAAAAAGAATAAAATAATGCCATTTGCAGCTACATTGATGGACATAGAGATTATCATACTAAGTGAAGTAAGTCAGAAAGAGAAAGACAAACACCATATGATGTCACTTATATGTGGAATCTAAAATATGACACAAATGAACTTATCTACAAAACAGAAACAAACTCACAGACGTAGAGAACAGACTTGTGGTTGCTGGGGGGTGGGGCAGGGGAGGGTTTGGGACTAGCAGATGCAAACTATTACATATAGAATGGATAAACAACAAGTTTCTATTGTCTAGCACAGGGAACTATATTCAATATCCTGTAATAAACCATAATGGAAAAGAATATGAAAAAGAATATATATAATACATATATGTGTGTATATATATATATAAAACTGAATTACTTTGCTATACACCAGAAGCTAACACAACTTTGTAAATCAACTATACTTCATTCAAATATATATATGTATACTTTAAAAAAAAAAGACAAATGCCTTGAGAATATAGTTTTGTCAGAAGAGTGGGTCAATGCTAGATATTATCTCCAACCCCCCAAAAATTTACACTACCAGACATTTTCTAATAGTCTACTTATTTTTCTATCAAGACTTTATGCAGTAAATTAATTTTACAGTTACCTGGGGCTACAGATTTCAGATAATTTACCCCAAAAAGTACACACTAGTTGCTTTTTTCTAGTTCCTTTCGACAACCTTTAGAGAAGATGTTTAGCTAACGCTCATATTTTTACTGGGCAGAGTGAAATCATCACCTACAATGGCTACCCCAGTGAGGAGTACGAAGTCACCACTCAAGATGGGTACATACTCAGTGTCAACAGAATTCCCCATGGACGAAGAGACAATAGGAGCACAGGTAGAAGATGTGTCTCTCCTGAGAAGGAGAATTGCATATGACTAAAGTTTATTGCTGGCCGTTCATTAAGACAATGACTGATTTATCAAAATTGGTTTGAATTTTGGATTAGTCTTTACATTGTGAACAGGGAGTCTCATTCTTTTCCAATTCTCTGAAGACAGGCAAGAACCTACAATTACAAAGAGCAAGACTGATCTTCTTGACTGCCGCCAGGCTTTCTTCTTAGGGAGTAAATGCAGAGGTGGAGCCTACATTTTGTTAGCTCATTACTGATTTCTCATGTGGAAAATTGCTGTATTCCGAATAGTGGATTTCCTCACTGTTGGAAAGAGATTGGCTGGGTTGTATGAAGCTGGCTGCAGGGTATCCCAAAAGAGTCTCTCCTGCCCCCTCTAGAATCAACAGGCCTCCCTCTGCAGGATAAAAAAAACCCAATTAAATGACAGTGGCATTTCTGAAACTTTTTCCAGGAAGGAAAACTTTAACATTCATGTGTGCTTTGACCTGACGAACAGACAGTTTATGCAATGAAAGAGCATGGGGTCACTAAGGCTCCATTCTAGAATGAGGAACGAGCCATGCAAAAGCAGATGAATTACACTCTTTAAAAGGGGAAATATAGGGCTTCCCTGGTGGTGCAGTGGTTGAGAGTCCGCCTGCTGATGCAGGGGACGCGGGTTTGTGCCCCAGTCCGGGAAGATCCCACATGCTGCGGAGCGGCTGGGCCCGTGAGCCATGGCTGCTGAGCCTGTGCGTCCAGAGCCTGTGCTCCGCGGTGAGAGAGGCCACAGCAGTGAGAGGTCCGTGTACCGCAAAAAAAAAAAAAAAAAAAAAGGGAGGGGGAAATATAACTGCCAAGTCCCTGAGGAGGGAGAGAGAAGAGCAAGCAAAATATCTGCAAAGCCCCAACGGCCTTTACCTACCAAATCATTTACCATGAGATGATTCATGGTAAATGAAACCATTTACCATGAATCATCTCATCTCCCCCCATGAATCATCTCATCTCCCATCCACATTCAGAGGCAGCTAAAGTCATGTAGTTCAAGAATTCAAGAGTTTCACAATAACAACTGTGAGTGGGACATGGGTAGGATTACTATCTAAAATATGAGATGCCCAGTTAAAGTTGAATTTCTGATAAACAGCAGATGAGTTTTTCGTGTAAATCTCACTTTATGATGTACTTATATGACAAAGTTATTCATTGTTAATCTGAAATTCAAATTTAACAGGGCATCCTGGGTTGTTTTGTTTATCTTTGTTTTGGTTTTTGCTAAATCTTGCAATATTAGGCACGGCGAGGGGTGGGGTAGGGAGGTGCTGTGAAACATAAAAGGAGAAAACTTACAAGAAAGGCTTTACTTAAGGAGGGAGAATTTGGGGAAGATTTGGAGTTAAAAGACATTTATTAGGTGTATCTTTCTAAATGCTTTAAATGAATTAAATGAATTAAACCTCCCAGAAACCCTATGAAGTTGGCACTATTAAGAGTTACCATTTTACAGATCATGAAACTGAGGTAAAACAGGTTATGTAATAGGCTCCAAGTCACACAAGGGCAAATGACAGAACCAGAATTCAAACCCAGAAAGCCGGACTCCAGAGCCTGTGCTCTTAACTACTAAGTTATAGAATCTTCCATCCTGGTTCTTTTCCTCAGAAACTTGAGAGTTCACAAGAGGGCATTGAGCTGATTTTACTGCTATAGTTTTCAAATATTCTTGAGGGGGCAGAGGCTGGGGGTTTGACTGGAAGTTTGGTGAGGAAATAGTCATTGTGCATTTATGCTCACCTGCCCCTCCTTCTGGAGGAGGCATAAGACTCCATCAAACATGAGCATCTTCATGTCTCTGTAAGTCAAACCCAGGAGATATGTAAAAGTGAATACATAGTGCAGAGCAGTTACAAGCACACGCTTTGGCACGAAACAGAACCAGGCTTGAGTCCTACCCATGTACCTTATTAGCTGAATGACCCCTTAGGAAAGTTACTTAACTACCTTAAGTCTCCACATGTATAAAATGAGGATCCTCAAAGTAGGACCTACTTTATAGAGTTATTCTAAGAATTTAATAAGCTCATGCATGTCAACCAATCAGCTTAACACCAGGTACAAAATATGTGCTCAAAAAACTTGTTATGTGATTACAACACTCTACACTAATGACAAGAGGAAAAGTGAATGCTGTTTTTGGTTTTTGCTTTTCCCAGTGTGTGCGTGTGTGTGTGTTTCTATCATGTTCCCGAGATGCTCCATTTATTATAAATTTCTCTCTCTTCCTTCCTCCCTCCTTCCAGGTGCCCAGCCAGTTGTATACTTGCAGCATGCTCTGTTTGCAGACAGTGCCTCCTGGCTTGAGAATTACTCCAATGGCAGCCTTGGATTCCTTCTAGCAGATGCAGGTTACGATGTATGGATGGGAAACAGTCGGGGCAACACTTGGTCAAGGAGACACAAAACACTCTCAGTGAATGAAGAGGAATTCTGGGCCTTTAGGTAAACTATATCTATGAAAGTTCATGAAGGCAATTTGAGACAAGTCCTTTAAATATAATAGTGTGGGTGGTATTAACAATAATGTATGATACTTGGAGTCACACAGCTCCTTGTAATTTCTATTAACATCTCGAAGGAAATAAATAGCAAGAAGCTCTGATTTCCATTGATTCTCCCACAAGCGAATTATATCATTTCAACAGGGTCATTTTAACATACAATTCTATCCAATACTATACATTATAAGTATGTCCCAAGGGACAGCTTAGGAAATTCCTGTGACCAAAGTATGCACTCATTCAACCAATGTTTATTGAGTGCCTACTCTATGCACTGTTCTAGGCCCTGAGCATTCAAGAGTGAACAAAGTCTCTGCCCTCATGAAGCTTACGTTTATCCTAGTGATGCTATTACAAGTTTTTTCTCTTGGACAGCCAATCAGTTTTGCAAAGATGTGTATCAGTGCCATATTTTACCTACAGAAACTGTGGTTGAGAATGTATAGAATACCATTTTCAGGAAAACAAAACCTTGTTAACCTTGTTAATAGGCAATAGAAAAGAATCTTTTGATATGCTGACTGCTTCTTTTAATGGAAGTGTTTTCCGCTGTCACCAAAGGACAGGCTGATGCCAACAGTGGACATCCTTTCTCATTCTTAAACTCCCTGTTGGTTTAAAGCCTGCTGCTAGAGCAAAACCACATTAATGAAATATTCAGTACCCACTGACAAGTTGGAAGGGAAGAAAGAATAGATGAAATTGTTAGGGTCAGACCTTTTGCCCCAGGGCAAGCATTGGGAAATATTTTGTGTGGTTGGTCCTTGGCTGGGAGCTTGGAGCTTATTTACTATAAAGCATCACAACCATTCTCTTATACTGGTGAGTTCCGATCTATATTTCCTCTCATGTTCTTCTAATAAGCAGGCCCTTAGTTGCTGAGGTACCTAATTCTACTATATGTTATTTAGGCCTTTTTTGTTCTCTTGCATTAATGTTGGTCGAACTGGTACTATAGGATTTTGGTATATATTGAATCTATCTCTATATGGACAGAAATATTAATAATAGTAACATCTGACTGAGTGTCTAATAGCAGCCAGAGTCATTCCTTTAATACTATCCAACCCCTATAGCAGCCCTGCCGTATAGTATTATCATGTTCATTTCACAGATAAGGAAACTTAAGCTCAGAGCATTTAAGTAACTTATGAAAAGTTACTCAGCTAGTACATGGTAGAATCATGATTTACAACCAGTTCTGTTTCCAAAGCCGGGTATTAAGTGGCCCTAAGAGTCTTGAAGTTCCCTGGCGGAGACTGAAGTAGAGGCATGCAAACCAGGTAGGGAAAGGACAGCAAAAGAAATGCAAGAGAAGGGAACGAAAAGGAAGAATGACAAGATTAAACTTCGGATAATGTAGTTTACACAAGTCTCAAAATCATTCCTGTTATTAGAAAGTAACACATATAAGTGCAGCAAAGAAAAGCTACAATAGCCTATATGTAACTGAATAAATAATGAAATACAAACCATGTAAGTGGACAGCACAGAATTCTGTGTGTAAAAAATAAACAAGCAAGTGCTCTGAGTTTTGAACTTAGTTGGGAATATTTATAAGTCCCTGTTTTATTTTTCAGCTTTGATGAAATGGCCAAATATGATCTCCCAGGAATAATAGACTTCATTGTAAACAAAACTGGTCAAGAGAAGTTGTATTTCATTGGACATTCACTTGGTACTACAATAGGTACGTTTACAAGGGTCAACACTTTACAAGGGTCAGAGCCATGCAAAAGTTCACCTTTGAATTGGAACAGAGTAACTGTTTTACATTTACAGTGTCCTTAATTCTCTGTCCTGTGTTGGGCACATAACCCTAGTTCCCTAAGTGGCTGTGAACCTGAACTCCAGAGACTGTGAGTATGTAGGATGAGCCTTTCATCTATTTCCGGTCACCGCAACACATTTGTAATGGTGACGTAATTTCCCAGGAATAATGTGTGCTCAAAATCCAAACAGGTATTTCCAAAGGGTAAGTCTCTAGATCACCTCCAAGCTGAAAAAGTAAAGCCAAATGCCGTGAAATATCCTTGAAGAACGTTAACTATGCATCAATCATACCTTCCTCACAACCCGCATGGAATTTTAAAAAATAAAAAAGAGAGGCTTATACTCATATTTGAACAAATTGAAAAGATATGGTAACATTTTGTTTGTGAATCAGACCACATAGCTTACTACAGGAAATCAACTGGGCTTATCCATTTAGTGTATGATTTAATATTTATGGAGTAGCAATTAATTGCAAGCACTATATAGATTTTTTTTAAAGTCCAGGAAATGTACTTTGAATGTGTGGTTCCTAGATTTTTTTCTAAGAAATCAATAGTCTAGCTCCACATAAAAATTTAAAGGAACCCATACTACTAAAAATATAAATTTGCTAGTAATCTTCCACTAAAGTTTCCAGTTTTAAGAGACTGGGTTATATGAAAATGCAGTATTTTAGTTTGGGTGAAACTGTGCAAGAGACAATAAATATTCCTACAGTAGTCTCATTATCACCATTATCATCAAGAGCAAATCGGTGTTTACCAGTGCTTTGTACTGATAGGCAGCTTACAAATTTAGACTAGGCAGTGAACATGAGAGCGAATACTCTAAAAGAGGATCAAAGAACTAATAAGGGGACCCAACCCCACCCCCCAAAAAACTGTCACTAACAGGAAAATAATTACACCATAATAGCTAACACTTAGGAGGCTTTACTATGTTTAGGGTCCTCTGTTCAGGACCTTTCCTACAATCTCTCTGTCTAAGCTTCAGAACAATCCTACCATTATTATTTCCATCTCATAGAAAAGGAAGCAGAAGTTCAAAGAAATTAAGTGGCTCTTTCAAGGTCTCTTAATACATAAGAGGTGGCACATTAATTCAAATCAGGTCACTTTGCCTTCACCGACAGGGCGCTTGGGCGCTGTGGAGAAACTGCAGGGAGAAGGACGACTTGAGTGGCGTCTAGAAAAGTGGAGAGGACTTAGAAATGCTCTCATATCTGATTAGCAGAGAAAACAGTAAATTTCATCATTAGGGCCCTGCGTTGCATTTAGGGCATGACATTTTTCAGTGAGCACTGTTTGCCTTTTGAGCAGAGACATTTTTGTTATGTGGGAAGGACCCACTCTTCATAGGACATTTAACAAGCCAGGTCCTAGCCCCTTAAATAACAGTTGGGCTCCCCAGTCAGTATGACCATCAAAAACTCACCTCCAGGGCTTCCCTGGTGGCGCAGTGGTTGAGAGTCCGCCTGCCGATGCAGGGAACACGGGTTCGTGCCCCGGTCTGGGAAGATCCCACATGCCGTGGAGTGGCTGGGCCTGTGAGCCATGACCGCTGAGCCTGTGCTCCGCAACGGGAGAGGCCACAGCAGTGAGAGGCCCGCGTATCGCAAAAAACCAAAAAACTCACCTCCACACATTTCTAGACATCTTCTGGGGAACAATTATGCCTGTTTCAGTCTTTGTATCAATTACTCAGCCAGTTCCTTTTCTGGCTAAGACAGTTTCAATATTTCAACAAGAAGTTCAGAAGAAAAAAACCCCTGCTATGGCTACGTACACACACACACACACACACACACACACACAGTGGAGGGGGGCCCAGGAAAGTATCTCGGGGATCCCAAACACGGAGATCCTCCACATAGCCTTTCCTGTGTGAGGCTGACCCCCACCCTCATCCTCGCAGTGCTAGATATGGATGCAATGCTATTCCTGAGCAGTCAGAGCAAATGGAGACATATGGTCCTTACTGGGACCATGGTGGACTGAGGGAAATCCCGTCCCCTTTCGGATGCAGGGAGGATTCCAGAGGTTTTGGTAGGCATCCAGTGAAGCACTGAGAGCAATGAAATCTCATCAACTGTGAGAAAGAAAAACTGTGGAATAACTGGACGATAGTGCAGAGAGCTGATTGATTCACCTCCCACAAACTGATTACTTCTAGAGGCTCTGTGACTCACTCTGACATCTCAGAGTTGGTGGTAAAGTGACAATATTGCCAGCACTTACCCCACGCTTGGGGAGTGAAGGTGTCCCCAGTTTACTTGGCAGGAGTTGCTTCAGCAACTTATCCTTCACTTTCCCCAACCCAGTTAAATTGTCCAGAATAAGAGAAAAATGGAGACTTGAGAGCAGAGAGGGCTGAAGGCAGATTAACTCTGCAGGATAACTTAGAAGAGTTTCCCAATTCATCTCCAAGATGAGTGCAGTAAAAGGATAAAAATGACAAAGCAGAGTCCCACTTTTGTTAGTAGAAACATTGCCTAAATACTTCTAATTTTTACAAGATCGTCTTGTCTCCTGTTCTCTCAGGGTTTGCAGCCTTTGCCACCATGCCTGAACTGGCACAAAGAATCAAAATGAATTTTGCCTTGAGTCCTGTGATCTCATTCAAATACCCCACGAGCATTTTTACCAGTTTTTTCCTACTTCCAAGTTCCTCAGTCAAGGTAGGCTCTTCCTTGTGCCAAAAAGTATATGAGGATCTCCTTTTGGATGATAGATCCTTATTATTTTAAAATCTATTATGAAACAAAAGTAGCACATTTAGATGAAATCTGTAGAAACCAGACTCTGGGATCATGTGCTTGGAGTGCACGTGTCCTTGTGTGTGTTTGTCTATGCCACAATGTCTACAGCTCCCATATGCAATTCACTATACTCAGTTATTAACAGACCTGAGTATAAATCAGAATTTCTAACTGAGCTGACTGCCGTGTCAGTTTAAGATCTACTCACAAGTTTCCTTGTTCCACTCTTATTCCCCTGGGCATGTCAATGAATTCACAGTGCCCAAATGGAAGACATTTTCCAAGTCACATGGGATCACTGATATCCCTGACTTTGATGTTAGAAAAGCCTGAATAATATAACCCTTCCCATATGGGAGCTTGCTCTAATTTACTAAAGCTAAGACTCCAAAGAGTAAATGTCTTACAGCTGAATTATTAATTCAAGTATTTATTGGTTATTTTCCAATGGTTGGAAAAATAGTTTGATGGTCAGTTGTGAGTCTGGGATTTTATTCTTTGAGAGTTTTTTTCTGTTTGCTTTTTGTTTCTCTAAAAAGGTCATTGCCACAATGAACACAGTATTTTATCAAGATTGCCCCTCAAATTTGGAGAGAAGGGTAGAATAAATTTTGACCAAAATGAAGTCAAGGAGACCAATTAGGGTATCACAATAATTCATATATGTAGTGAGGTCCTGGTCTGAGGTGAAGAGGTAGAAATGGGGAAAAAAGTATTTGTGAGCTAACACAAGGAAGAATTCCATGAGGCCTAATGATTGGTTCGATAGTAGTTTTTTGGTATTGTTTAGTAAGCTCAAGTGATATAACTTCCCTTTTTTGTCGTTGATAGTTCTATTTTAAAGCGTGCTGACATCAGTTAGTTTTGGATGTTTACTACATTTGGGCAGAGCTGAGCAGACTAACTAGTTGAATTAAATTCAGAGATAGACACATCTATTTCTAAATACACCAGTTTTGCATGTGTGGCTTTGCCTACATAGGTCGGGTCTGAGGCACATATTGTCCCTGACTTATCTCAGTTTCTTATCCTCTACTGTCAAACTTCCTGCCACTTTAAGCCCCATTCTCTGGCCCACCCACCATTTCATAATATCCATTGCCCCTAGAGGCTCCAGTCCTCCCATCAGAGATGCCCACCCAAACTTGCTTTTCCAAAAGCCCTAGAAGTTTTAACTATGCTGCCTCCCAAGACATCATTTTTTTTTCTGTCCAGTGGCACCCTCCCTTCAGTACTCCATCCTCTACCTTTCAGCATAAAAGCTGGCTACTCTGGAACACTACCAGAAACGTGATGTGTACACGGGTAATAGGGAAAAACCCTTCTTTTCCTTCCTATTCAAGGCAATATTTGACCTTAAGGAGAAACTGCTTTACCTTTCTTGCCACTTAATGAGAAATATAGGCAATCGCTGATTGGACAGAATGTGGGAGAGCTTCACTGTGGAGAAATTAGCTAATTTGAGGTTGAGGGTCCTTACTGCAGTCTCCTTGTAAATTATGTTTGATGATACTAGCTGGGTGGAGAACGATTCATAAATAGTAACTTTTCCTGAATGACTTGGTCTCCTTGACCAAAACAGCAAATAAATATAAAAATATAAGTAGAGCCCCGAGAATTCTCATTCCTGGGATGAAGGGAATGTCGAGAAGTCTGAAAATGGTCCTCGAAAGAATAATTATTTTTTATTTTTACAGAAGATTTTTGGTACCAAAGGTTTCTTTTTAGAAGATAAAACAGGGAAGTCACCTTCTACCAAAATCTGCAACAATAAAATATTATGGGTGATATGTATTGAATTTATGTCTTTATGGGCTGGATTCAACATGAAAAATGTGAACATGGTATGTATAATGATTCTGGGGCCATTCGATGCTTTTAGAAATTCCAGGTTTTCTTTGATTGATTTTGATGTATCTATTATACTACATAAATTAATGTGGTATTCTAAACTTAAGGGCAGAGATTATGCATAGAAGATTAGATATTCAATGGACCACGAATGTGAAGACTGAGGAATAGGCAGCTTCATCTTTTCATACCTGGTCAAATTTAAGAAAATAGTTGTTCCACACTAGGTAGTGGTTTCACATGTTCACAATCAGCTACCACTTACTACAGTCAACTTGATTTTATTTCAGTACAACACAGTGCATTAAAAAATAAAATAAAATCCTAGAAAAGAAGTACATACAAGCATTAAATTTATTCCATGTATGCCTTCACTTGTTGGGTGAATTTAACCTCAAATAAAATTCGTCATTTAACTTGGAACATAAAGACAGAATGGAATGGAGTGTAATCCCTTTCCTATGAAAGAGCAGAAGTCCTGTTTCATCAACTCCTTGATTCCTGTTGCTGAGAATTCAAGGAGGACGAGGAGTTCAGACTACAGACCAGTGTGGTTGAGTAGTTATCTCTGTCATATTCCAAATGGCAGCCAGTGAGACTGTTATAGTGAAGCTAGTTCCAAAATAGCTTTTCTTGGCCAGCCACCCTACCCCCATTCGTTAAGAGGACAAGTTGTGTTAGACCAAAAACCTTGAGGGACAATTGTTCAAAGCCTGCTTCTTCAAAAGTAAAGATTTTTAATAGTTTCCTTGATTTGTTCCATTATATTCTAAGACGTACAATTATCAGTACTAATTTATGTCTACAATTTTCATCTCTATTATATTTATGAAGACTAAAGTACAGTACACATGAAAGTGATTGATTTTTAGCTTTTTTTTGTAGTATTTTATTTTATCCTTACAAGAGCACAGCAAACTGTAGTATGATTTTTAGCATGTCCATTTAATAGATGAAAATACAGAAACTCAGAGATGATAAATAACTTGCCCAAAGTCACAAAGCTTATCATTAACAAAGTTAGGTCCTGAACTCCAGGATTTTTGATCTATTGATCTGTGATCATCACATCTGTACACACACACACACCCCCAGCCCCCCCCCCAAACACTTGCACAGAGTAACTTTCTTGGTTGCTTTGCTCCGTGATGTCCATTGTTGCTTCTGCCTCAAAATAAGCAAATTATCCTACAGCTTCAGAGCTGATGCAAGTTTGCTCTCAAGCAGCCCATGCCACCAGTCAGCCCATGGTTCACCCACATTCAAGTGCCTGACATGAATTTGTAATTATCTAGATGATTCTTCCTTGCCACTTTCAAAACCGCAATATTTGTTTATTAGTTTTTAGTGTAATTAGGATCTGCTTCTGAAAGGCATAGTTTTTTCATTGGGTGGTTAATGCTGTAATAAGTGTCCTTTTTCCTTCAGAGCCGAATGGATGTGTATATGTCCCATGCTCCCACTGGATCGTCAATACAGAACATCCTGCATATAAAACAGGTAGGGTCTTTGTCATGGAAAACTATTCCCTTAATTTTCTTTATATATGAAAGGACAGAGTTAGCATGTCTGTTCTAAGAAACTTAGCAGCTGTCTTCCTTTTTGCCCTTGTCACCCTCTTTATGGTTTGATTTCCCTGGATTTTAAGAGAAGGAACAAGGGATGGGGCAGACCAAGTAGGTGACATAAATGAACCCCATCTTAAATCAGAGCTTGTAAAATAGGCCCTGAGCTGAAACAAAAGGTAAACTGGGAGAGCCTCAGAACTGAGCCTTCCCCAGAGAGAGAAATACCTGAGATTTGATTTCCCTTTAATGAGGCTTGGTTTTCCACTAGCTTTTCCTTCAAACCAAGGAGATCATTGCATCACTTTCTGTCGACCTTGTTTTTCATACTGGTAAAATTTATTTATATCTTTCTGCTCATCCCGGAGCCTTATTTTCTTCCCAGCGTACGGTGCTTTTCTAAGATTTGCTGTTAAAAATCATGATTCTTACTGTGAATATTACTTTTCTATAAAACATTTAATTCAGCTTTACGGATCTGATGAATTCAGAGCTTATGACTGGGGAAGTGAAGCAGAGAACATGCATCATTACAATCAGGTGAGCTATTCAGAGTGACCCCAGGAGGGCGGCTTTGAAGACTTCCAATGATAAATTATTTGAGAGGGAAAAGAATCCTAGCTGACAATTGGCCTCATTCACATTGGTTGATAGAGACTTTTTTTTCAAGTCTAGTTTTAATATGCATTCATTTCAGAAAATCTAGAAATAAAAGAATTATATACTAAGGGAGTTAAGTCATTTATAATCCCTCCACCCAGAGATAATTATAGTAGATGTATCAATATTTTATTACATTTATTCCAATATCGACATCACTGCTTTTCCACAACTTTCAATCTTGCTTTTCTATTTACAGTCATAGCAGAACATAACCAATGTTACTGAGGGGTTTTTTTAACATTATTTTTAACGGCTGCATAATAATGAACATTGCTTTATAAAAAAATCTATAAAAATTTACAGAGTAAATGAATACACGCTTCTTGATAGCAACAGAAGGAAATTAGGATTACACGTAAAAGTTAAGAGAATTTTCCACCCATGCAGTGTTGAATCTTAAGGCAACTTTTCCCCTCTAACTTTATACACCAAAATTTATAGACTCATTTAGCCTTCCTATACTTTTAATCAATCCTGTTGCCACCTTCCTTTCTCTAAGTCAGGGGCTGGGCTTCTCAGTATGAACTAAGCACATTTTTCTGATGTTTTCCCAGACTGACATATTTAAGGTTATTAGTGCAAACATAGATTGATGAAATTGTTTCTGAACATCAAATCAGTCAATCAGACCAGTCAATTTCTCAGTAATGGATTGAATTATTAGAGAAATGATTCTACTAGGCCTTAAGACAAAGAGAGCTATATATAATTTTATTATTATTTTTAATCAGCTTAAGGTGTGATTTACATACGGTAAACTTCGCTAATTTGATGTGTCTAACTCAGTGAGTTTTGAAAAATAGATTCGTTCATGTAGCCACACCACAAGCAAGATATTGAATATTTTCATGACCCGCAAAGGGTTTTTCCTGCTCCTCAGACAATGTATATTTACAAATGCATACATTTGCAAATGCTTAGAAAAAGGCCAGAAAATAAATAAACAGCAAATGTTAAAGTGATAACTTTCAAAAAGGGGAAGAAAGGAAGAGTGAAGTGGATGGACATGAAAGAGAAAAGGAAGCTCTCATTTTGGATTTTACATACATTTGTCTTTTTTCATTATTGTAATGAGCATGTTACATATTGGTTACATTTACAAGAAAATAAAACAAAACACACACACACACACGTAAGACCATTATTGTCAAGTTCAGCTTTATTGAGGTAAAACTGACCAAAAAATATTTAAGATTGAAGTGTACAACGTGATGACAAGTATTGAGAGTGTAAATGTCCTCAGAATTTACACACAGTTAGCTAGCTGGTCCTACCCTACTCCAGGCCAATCCTGTTTTATTTGTTTGTAATTTTAGATCATTGGAAGTCAATTTTCATTACATTCAGAAGTACACACAGTTTGTCTTCTCCTTAAGTTCCCAGCACAATCTCTGTGTCCACTGTATTTTTTTTAAGAATAAGAGGATTAACCCATGTAAGCCTCATGAGAGTAGGAATTTCCTTCTCTTTTGTTCACCAGTATTGTCTCACCTGGCAGAGTATCTGGAACTTACTGGCCCCTTAATACTTATTTGTTGCACGAATGAAATTTGTTAACTTCCCTCTAATCCACCTTAAAATCTCTGTCTTCTTGATTCTCTCCTTCCTTTCACTCTCAGAAAATGAAGGTCCTCTTATTATGCAAGTTATCCTGATCTTGTGCCCTCGACCCCATCTCTTCTTATATCTTCTTACTGGCTTCTCTTATTATCTTAAATGAACCCCTATCCCTTATGAAAAACAAATAAAAAAACCTTCCCTCAACCCATCAATCCTATCAAGTCATCCTACCATCACTCTGTTTTTATCAACATTTTTTAATATTTAAAAGGGAAGTGGAGAAGTATCTCCACTTCTCCACTCACTCCTGAACCCTGGAAAATGTAGTTTTGGTCTTCATCTTCTTATTACAGCTACTCTATTTAAAGTTGCTTGTGGCTTTTAATTGCCAAATATAATTGCTTATTCTAACCTATATCTTGTGTTAGTTACCACAGTCTCCTTGCAACTCACCCCCCTGATTTGGACTTCTGTAATATAACCATCTCTGATTTTTTTCCTTCCCCTTTTGATTGCTCCCTTTGTCCTCTGACTGGCTACTCTCTGTCCCCCACTGCTCTCAAATTGTCAGAATTCCTCCAAAATTCTTCAAATCTCTCTCCCCTTTGTCTTTGGAGAACTTAGCCATCCCTATGGCTTCAGTTACCCCCTTATGTGGGTCATCCAAACTGCTTGTCTAGATTTTGTTCAGGACCCATTTCCAACCTATTTCTTCTTCAAGTCATCCTACAAACTGATGCCTATGCAATCATGCTAAGACTGAGAAATAACCTTGCCTTGTCTTCAAAACTTCTGAAAGATGCCCAGCTGCTTCAGCCTTTCATTTAGACCTTGACTGTCTCCAATCGTGTACCCTACAGTATTCCCTTACATATTTTCTTTTCTGAGTACACTGGACAGCTTGCCATTCCTGACCATGGCATACATGCTATTCCTGCCTGCTGGAAAGGCCTGCCACCTACATCCTTGTCTGTAAAATCCAACCATTCCTCAAGAGTCATTTCAAATGACTGCTCTTTATATGAAGCCCCAGTTGGAAATAATTTCTTCTTTGTCTTCAAAGAAGACAAATGTTTTATAGCATTGAATATACCCTACTTTGTTTACAAAAGTTTATTTAGCCATCTTGCCTTGTTCCTTCACACTCCTTGAATATAGAACCCATTGCATGCTTTCTTCCTGTGGTCATAGTAAATATTCAGTAGTCTCTATTTATTTGAAGTCAGTTGTTGCTCTGAGGAGCTTCCTCTCATGAATGTACTTTCTCTCTCTTCCATAGAGTCGTCCCCCACTATATGACCTGACTGCCATGAAAGTGCCTACTGCTATTTGGGTTGGTGGAAGTGATGTCCTTGTAACACCCCAGGATGTAACCAGGGTACTCCCCCAAATCAGGAATCTCCATTACTTCAACCTATTGCCAGATTGGAACCACTTTGATTTCATCTGGGGCCTCGATGCTGCTCAACGGGTGTACAGTAAAATCATAGATTTGATGAAGTCATTTCCCTGACTGCAGTACATCTACTCTTCAGTTAAAAGTTGCTTCCAAGCCCATAAGAGGCTTTGGGCAAAATACCAATCAGCAATGAGGTCTACTCCAGCATCCTTCACCTTGTTGCCGTCGCTGAGGTGTTCCCTTATCACGGCATCCCAGCTAGGAATTGTTTGTACTGTGCTGCTCTTTCGGAAATGTCCACATCTGAAATCTTAGAATCTTCCCCTCAGTCAGGGCTAGGTCTATTTTTAAATCTAAGTTCTAGTAAACTCTTCTCTGCTAACTGTACACTTCAGGGAGGAGTTAAAAGAGGCCTTTCTCTTTCTTATTTCAAATATATATAGTGGTTTCATGCAAATGATACACACTCCCCATCCCCTTTTTCAAAGGATTGGATATAAGCATAGGAGTGCTGGCCTAGATAAACCTTGTCAAGGGAGTCATTTGGCAATATGTTTTGGGTGGCTGTGATCTTGTGGCTTTCTTGAAATCACAATTAGGGCAATAATCATATGGTCATCTATAGACAAGCTATGAAACAAGCCTGACCCACATCAAGCATGAAAAAATTAGCAGAATGGAAAACTAACCAAATTAAAGTATTCCAGGAGTTTGTTTTACTGTTACAAGCTAGGGGGAAAACTAACTCTTAGTAAGCATATGACTCAACTGGAAGGAGTGGAAGGATGTGGCTGTAATAGATTAGCCTACTAGTTATGAACATTTAAGAGGCATTGGACAGCGGTTGATATGTTTACAGAGAGAAAAGAAGGCATTGGTTAATATAAGAATCTGGTTAAGTGGGGGTCAGTTAAGAGAGCTCCTATGGGATTTGTCTTATTCAGCTACTGCTACAACAATGCTTTGTAATAAACAACTCAGTGGCTTACAACAGCAAACGTTTATTTTTTTATGCTCACAAGTCCACAGTCTGGCTGGTGTGGCTCTATTTTACACTGAAATCACCTGGGCTTGGCTCAAAGCTGTGGGTTGGGTCCAGGTCTGCTCTACATCTTCTCTTCATTCTGGAACTAGCAGCTCTCGGGGTTATGTTCTTTGCATGACAGATGCCAAGAGCACAAAAGGGCTAGCTAGATCACGCTAGCGTATTTGAACCTCTGCTTTGCACATGCCTTTGGCTAATTCAGGTCACATGACCAAGCCTTACCTCAGTGGGTAGAATAGTCTGCTTCACCTGCAGTGTGAAGCTGCAAACCACGTGGCAGAGGCTGTGGATGTACAATGCTATTATACAGGAGCGCAGAACTGGGGAAGATACTCCATTCTACCATATATAGGCATAAAATTCAAAAGACAAAAATAGGGAATACAATAAAAAGTAAGTCTTCCTCTTTCTCCCAACTCTTGTCATACACTCTCCACTTCAAAGACACATAACTCTTACCAATATTTTGTGTATCCTTCTACAGACTATGCCATGCATATTCTGATGGGTCCACAGATAGCCATTTAGTTTTTTCTCCTATATGTACCGTACTATTCATACTTTTCCACGTCTTGCTTTGATCGCTTAGTATATCTTGGAGATCATTCCCCATCAGTTCATATGGAACACTATTAAAGGTTACATGGAAATTCATTATTAACAGAGATTAAGATGAATTAGGATTTTTTGTAATTACACACAGTGTTGTAGAAAATATTGTACAAACATCAGTTTATACTTTATACAAATATCATTTATACCTAGAGGATAAATTATCTTTGAACCAGTAATTCTGGTTCAAAGAGCATGTAGAATTTTAATTTTGGATGAAAATATTTTTTAACTTCGTTGGTTGACGTGAAATCGCAAATCATAGCTGTTAGGGTGGCTATTACCATTAAAACAAAAGGCAACCAGTGTTGACAAAGAAGTGGAGAAATTGGAACCCTTGTACATTGTTAGTGGGAATACAAAATGGTGCAGTCTCTATAGAAAGCAGTATGGAGGTTCCTCGGAAAGTTAAAAATAGAACTACTTTATAATCCAGCAATCCCACTTCTGGGCATTTATCCAGAAGAAATGAAATCAGGATATCAAAGAGGTATCAGTTCTCTCATGTTCAATGCAGCACTATTCACAATAGCCAATGTAGAGAAGCAAACTAAATGTCCATTGACAGATGAAAGGATTAAAAAATGTGATTGATAGATAGATATAAACATAGATCTAGACATAGATATAGACGTAGATATAGATATCTCACAATGGAATTTTATTCAGCTTTCAAAAAGAAGGAAATCCTGTCATATTCAATAACATCGATGAAACATGAGGGCTTTATGCTAAGTGAAATAAGGCAGTCACAGAAAGACAGCTACTGCATGATTCCACATACATGAGGTAGCTAAAATAGTTAAACTCATAGATGCTGAGACCAGAATGGTGATTGCCAGGAGCTGGGGGTAGGGGGCAATGGGGAGTTATTAATCACAGGTATAAAGTTGCAGTTTGCCATATGAATAAGTGTAGAGAGCCGCTGTACATTGTGCCTATGGGTAAGAATACTGTATTGTATACTTAAAAAACATGTTAGGAGGGTAAATTTCATGTTAAATGTTCTCACCACAATAAAAAATTATTAAGCTTTATATTTATAATGTGTGCATTTTTCCTCTTATATATATTTCTATAAAAAATTTTTTTTAATTTAAGCTTTTCTACTTTAAATCAATAAGCTGAGAACTATAGAAGAATGCCCCACTCTTACCAATACTACTGCTTTTTTACATATTTTATACTTTAGCTCTGCATATGATAGCAAGTATATTGACGATTATAGGTCAGAGTGAGAGTTTACTCTTGGTTAAGAGTTCTACCTAAAATATCTCTTTTAAAACTTATAACCCCATGAGACAGTACTATGGTATGGTCGTCTTTACAGATGAGAAAACTGAGACACAAAGAAAACTGAGGCATAAAAGTCAATTTGCCTAAGATTGTGTAAGTGAAGGAGTCATGGTTTTAACCCAGGAAGTCTGACATCCCCGAACCCACACTACAGCATATACTTGTACAACTGGGCTCAAATGGTATATGGAACACCATAGAGGTCATACTTGCATTACTCTAGACTAAAATTACTTGGAAAATTAAGGCAGGAGATGGGAAAATGGTTTTTTCTTTTTAAATTTTTTGTTTTGCAAACTCTAACTTTCAAATTGAGATGAGTGGATAGAAGTACCATATGATCTTGCAATCCTACTTCTGGGTAAGTATGCAAAGAAAATGAAATCACTACCTTGAAGGAATATCTGTACACTCACGTTCATTGCAGCATTCTTTGCAATAGCCAAGACCTGAAACAACCTAAGTGTCTATTGACTATGACACTTAGGTAATGAGAACGTGATATATGTATGTATGCATATATACACACATACATACATATATGTGCATATATGTATATACAATGGAATAATATACAGCCTTTTTGGAAATCCTGCCATTTGTGACGACATGGATGGACCTTGAGGACGCTATACTAAGTGAAATAAGTCAGACTGAGAAAGACAAATACTGTATGACCTCACTTATGTGTGAAATCTAAAAACATCAAACCCGTAGAAACAGAGAGTAGAATGGTGGTTGCCAGGGGCTGAGGGGTGGCAGGAATGGGGAGATGTTGATTAAAGGGTACAAACTTTCAATTATAAGATGAACAAGTTCTGAGGATCTAATGTACAGCGTGGATGGTGACTATCGTTAACAACACTGTGTTGTGCACTTGAAAGTTGATATGAGAGCAGAGCTTTAATGTTCTCACTGTAGCAACAAAATGGTAATTATGTGAGGTGAAGGATGTGTTAGCTAACCTTATTTGTGGTAAATATTTCACAATATATAGGCATATCAAATCATCACAATGTATACCTTAAACTTACACAATGTTAAATGTCAACTGTATCTCAATAAAGCTGGTAAAAAATTGAGATGAGTGTAAGATTTCCAGGCAAGTCAATTATAACACATTTTCATTATTTTATCCGAAATATCAGTATCCTTACAGGTAGGCACAGAGTCTAGCAATCCACCACGGATGAGGAATTTGGCTACAGACTTTGTCATACAAATTTATGGAAATTTTGGCAATGGTTCTCCTTTTTGTCTTAACCTTGCATTTATGCAAAGCAAGAAACTCATGCTCACAACCCCGTAAAAGGCTCATTATATTACTATAGTTTCCCAAGCTTAAACATCTCACTGATATTTTTTAATGGAACAGGTAAGTGATAACATTAATTTCAATCAATGCAAATTCATGTCAAATGTAAAGTCTTTGGTGAATTTCTTTCAGGAAGTGTAATCAGTTTCAGAGAGGTGAAACCAGACTAAAATAATGGCTTTCTGAGACTCATTAATCCAAAAGCTAGGAAGATATTGACCATCAAGGGCCTTGCTCAGCTCCAACCACTTCCCCATTCTCCTCCCATGGGAAGCTTACCCACATCTTCCAAGGTCTGGCCAAAACACCACCATATCTGAAAAGTTTTTCCTGAGCCTCGTGCTCCAAAATTAATAGTGCCTCTTAATAAGTCTTTTTTGTTATGCTCCAGAATTATCTCATGTAAGAGTTTTGTGTAAATCTATCTTCCTAATAAATTTCAGGAAGAGGACACGAGTGACGTCTTTCTTATCTTTTAACTTTTTAAAAACTTTTTATTTTGAAATGATGTAGATTGATGGGAAATTGCAAAATTAGTATAGAGAGGTGCCACGCACTCTTCACTGTTTCCCCCAAAGGTAATATCTTACATAACTATAGCATACCCTCAAAGCCATGAATTTGACCTTGATACAATCCAGAGTCTATTCAGATTTCACCAGTTTTATATGCACTCGTGTGCACGTGTGCGTGCGAGCACGTGTGTGTACAGTTCAGTGTAATCTTATGTGTAGGCTGTGTAACCACTATTGCAATTAAGACGTAGAACTGTCCATTACCACAAAAATTTCCCTCATGCTATCCATTTATAGTCAACAACCACTCCCATCACCCCCCATCCCTCCTTGAACCTAACCCCTGGCAACCACTAATCTGTTCTCCATCTCTATATTGTTGTATAAATGGAATCATGCAATATGTGACCTCTTGATGTTGGCTTTTTCTCTCAAAGCAATGCCTTTGCGATCCATCCGAATTGTTAACCTGTATGTTTGTTCCTTTTTATTGCTGAGTAATATCACAGTATGGACCGGCTATGGTTTATTTAACCATTCACCCACTGGAGTACCTCTGAGTTGTTTCCAAGTTTTAGCTTTATGTTTTAACTTTTCATTGCTTTCAGCAAGGGGACTTGAAAACAGAAGGCACTCAATTAGGATTCATTAATTTGAATTAATTCCTAGTCTCACCCAAAGCTGAATTCTGTGCTGATACCATCTCTAACATGTATACGGACCTAGGGGGAAATGTCAGTTCTCTAAAAGCTTCCATTGACTTACTACACCATTCTCCACTCATATTTTAATCTGACATTTAGAGATTACAAGATATTGATGTGGTTCTTATTACATTTTAGAGTTCTAATGTGATTTAAGTGCTTTGGGGTAGAGTGAAAACAGATTGCTGGTATTCTTGATAGGTTAAGAAATACTTTCCGTAGCCAGTGTCAAGGTGTGACAGGGTTTTAGTCCCATCAGAACTTCAGTCACTTTTAAAATAAAAGAAACAAAAATTTCATCAGCATCATCACATCTCCCACAGAGCCAATCCAAATCCAAATAATAATGAAAACAATATTGTGCAATCATTAAAAACATTATATAAAGTATAAATAAAAGCACCAATAATTTTTTTGTGTGCCAACTGCTCTCCTAACCAAACCAGTCAACTGAGCTGAGAAAGTTAATTTATTTGCATCCTCAGTAAGCTTCATCAAAATTAGCACTTAAAAAAAAAAATACCTTCCACACGCTGCCACTTCCTCCTCCCCCAAGAAAAGATTCCTGGAAACTCTGCTATAGGTAATGAATACCTGGTCCCAGACTGTCAAAGCGTGTCATCAACAGTGTGGGATGCAGAAGCTCTGCACGTTGGAAACAGAAGTCAGCAAATCAGCATTGGGGTGGAGCAAAGGGGAAATTACGAACTACATACTGTACAAGACTTATCATAAGGCTATGTGGTGATAAGTTTTATGTTTATAGTTATAATGAAACAATACTATTCATACTATAAAAATAATATACATGTATGATGGAAAATTAGGAAATGCAAATGTTATTAAAATTGTTTAATACTAGGTAATTTCTTTAAATAGATTTGGGGGGCGTGACATTGGTGTAATGTGTATCCGTATATCCAGTTATTTAAGGTTTGAAAGGCAAATACAGAAAATCACAAGATCTTAAAAAAACTATTCTTTTACTGAAAAGACTTAGTTTTTCTAAGTAAGCAAAGATCTGATAACGACAGTGTGAAGTACAGGAAATATTTAATAAGACATAGAATCTTTGCTTCTTAGATTACATAAAAGGCAAAGAAAAAACTTTTATAAGCTTTTAATAACAGAAGACCCATAATCTAAGATATCTTATGATTTTAACAAAGAGGAAATTAAACTCTAGTTTTGTATCAGCACATTATGAGCAAGTCTGGCAAGGTACTCAGGAAACTTTTCTAATACTGAGGATGACATCAAGGGAAAACCTAAAGTGTTGGCAATGATGAAGCCGCCACCTCAAATGCCTCCTGGGGAAATTCCTGGTAAAGTCCCTGAAGAAAAACTGTCTTCATGATGAAGAGTTCCTTGATCCTCCCCATTCTCTCTCTATTCCATTTTCACCCATCCCCTCTACCTTCAAGCTGAAGGGGTCATCTCCCTGTCTAAACTCTGTAGTTCTTTATTGCTCCTTGTCTTATGGACCTGGCCCTTTCCTACCTTACGTTGCCCTGATTTATAATCATCGACCAGAGCGAGACCGCCTGCATGCAGGGACTTTCCTTTACCCCTCAGAAAGACTTGCAAGGAGATTTGCACTGATCCGATGCCCAATGCATGATATCCCACAGATTTTCCGTTGTTGATTTGCATTCTTCATGAATGAGAAGGAAGGTTTTTTTCCCTGTCTTGCTGACTCACCCTCTACCATCTACAGAACCAACTGTCAACAGAGGCAGAAAGGAAATTTTGTCAGTTCACCAGAGGAGGCCTTATGCAAAACAAAGTGAGGGACAGAGTCATCCCTGGATTCCCTGATTCTTCCCTAATTTTAAGTAGGGTGGTGTTCTACTAAGGCAATATTTCCCAAACTTTAGTCATTCACATTCCTCATTCACAATGTTTGCCCCATCTGTATGCCACCTATAATACTGCTTATTTAAAAGTCTCAAAATCAATTTGCCTATTTAATTAAATAACTTTTTAAAAGAAACTTTCTACAGTTACTGAAAATGGGAGGAAAAAGTATTATTTGCCAAAATTTGAGGATAACCATAAACATAAAAACAATAAAAAGGAGATAATTAATAATAAATTAGATGACTAGTCAGGACACTTGAGTTTCAGAACTGCCTTCTTTTTGTTAAATATGTGCTCTTTGTTTGAAAGAGAGATTAGCGAGTGCTAGAAACAAAGACATAAACCAAAGTTAGACTTTCTTCTTGATGCACTCAAAAGATTGAAATAAATTTGAGAGGAAGACTATGGTAGGATGAATAATGCCTCCCGCAAAGATGCCCATGTCCTAATCCCAGAAACCTGTGAATATGTTACCTTACATGGCAAGAGAGACTTTACAGACGTGATTAAGTTAGGGTACTCGAGGTGGGGAGTTTATTCTGGGTTATCTGCATGTGTCCAATGTCATCACAAAGGTCCTTATAAGAGGGAGACAAGAAGGTCAAAGTTAGAAAAAGGAAATATGACAATGGAACAACCAGAAGTTGGCATGATACACTAGGAGCCATGGAATGCAGGCAGCCTCTAGAAGCCAGAAAAGGTAAGGAAACATTTTCCCCTGAAGTCTCCAGGAAGAATGCAGCCCTATCAACCTCCTGATCTTAGATTTCTAACCTTCAGAACTGTAAGAGAATAAACTTATGTGATTGTGAGCCACTAGGTTTGTGGTCATTTGTTACAGCAGCAGCAGAAAACTAATATAGAGACTAACTCTCACATCATGTGATTCAACATTATTTAATACCATGCACATGTACCAGTTAAAATCTTCCATAGCCCCAGCGGTGTATACCTACACTTGGGAAGCACTGCCTAATGAACTCCACTAGGGCATCAGGGAAAATGGTAGCCACAGATTAAAGCAACTGTAGAAGAATTTAGGCCTGAGGCAGTGAAGCTGGTTACTAAAATGGTAGCTGATTATAGGGGAAGCTCTGTGTGGTCGGTGTCCTGCTTCCTCCTCTGCTTTGGCCTCCCTTTTTACTGTAGCACCTGAGCCTGAGCAGACAGCATTCCTGAATCAGCCTTCCTTCAGTGAATGGACTCTGTAATGACATAGGTCTAGCTAGAGTTCCTTCTGCTCCTAAATTACACTGCCTTTCTCTTAGATTAAAACAGGCTTGGGAATATTTTCTCAAGTTAAAAAAAAAAACAACACTTACTGTGTTTTTGTACCATTGTAAAAGTAAAATTGTTTATTACAGACATTTTTAAACATAGAGAAAAGCTAACAAAGAAAATAATAACTAACCAGTAACTTCAGCCCCCAGAGAAAACTACTTGATTAGTATTTTGATAGATTTTTCTCTGGTCTCATTTCTACTCATGTCTGCTTATAACTTAAAAAATATTCAATAAATACTATGTAGTAGCCTTCATTTTCCCCATTAAAACATATTATGAATACTTTTGTATTAGCTATAATACACGTCTACAATATTTTTGTAATGACGGAACAGTATTGTGTTGTAAGGATCAAGTAGAATTTCTGTAACCATTTCATTCACATGGCTATTTATGCTGTTTCCAACTTTTCACCCTCTTCCTTATAAATATTTTTGTTCACTGTTGATGGTCCTTAGAAATAAATTTCTGAATCAAGAATACTTAAATTTTTTATACATATTGCCAAATTTCCCATCAGAGAGTTATAAAAATTAACATTGAAAAAGAATGTTTTTTTAAAGAGAATTAAATGCATGTCTGAGTAAATAAAAGAGAGGAAAATAAGTGATAACCTTTTGGGAGAAGAGAGTAAGAAGAATATTTCATATTTTATATGATAAGCAAGGGAATATGCTTGCCTGTTTCTTGACTTGACCATCTACTGGAGAAAGAAGAGATGCTCTGGAAATGGAGTGACTTCTTAAAGGGGAAAAAAATAAGTGAGGAAATTTTTAAAGCATATTTAGATGAATTTATAAACACCTCTAGAATCAGTGTTTTCAGGTTACAGAAAGGTATAGCAGGTGGACAATCCCCATTACGGCAAAATGTGGAAGGTCTTTTCAAGGCCATTGCCTATTTCAGAAAAGTCTTGTGGAAGGTACACACTCAACCAATAATAGATTTGATGATTTAATCAATACAGACAGTCAAATTGTGTAGACAAAGTAAATTTCTGCTTTAGCTGTGTACACAAATTATCAGTTGGAGAACTTCCAAATTCCTCACTTGCTGGGTGCTGTCAAGGGAAAGCCCATGGCATCCACAGCAGCCTAGCCCATCCAGGCAGCTTCGCCTAGACGTCACATGGCAAACTTTATCCACTCAAGAGCATGGTCTGTTGTCGGGATCACCCATTCCAGGTTCCATATCCATTAAAATATGAGATAGAAAATTTCCAAGTAAGCCTTGTTTTCAGTCTTCTCCACCTCAAGCCAAATTGAACAGAACCCCAATAATAAGGACAACAATAAATAACAGCAACATATTAGGTAGCTTCTGGATGCCAGCCGTCACTCTGTGCACCTCACACATATTTCACTTAAGCTTTACAACAATGCTGCAAGAAGGTGTTATTATTATTAACTTATAGGTAAGAAGAGAGAAAATCAGAAAATTGTCCAAGGGTCCACAGCTGGTGAGACGCAGAGTTGGGATTTGGACCCAGGTCTGTCGGATTCCACTACAGTTAATTGTCCCTTCCAGGTGGGACTGCCTGCTAGGTGTCCCTGTGAATTGAGGCCTCAGTTGGTATTTCCAGGCTACATAACTAAACCTACACATTCTCACACTTACCCCTTTACTGACCCTGGGAAAAAAATTTTAAAGAAACTCCATGACAGCTAGAGTCTTTTATAATCCTCAATTGTACCATCCTTTATTAGGTATATTATAGGTTTTAAAGAGCAGGAAAATTGTACCATCCTTTATTATACCATTGTACCATCCTTTATTATACCATTGTACCATCCTATACAATTGTACCATCCTTTATTAGGTATATTAAAGGTTTTAAAGAGCAGGAAAAAATTGTTTTTCTTCTATATCTTTAAGGGCATTGTTTTAAAATTGTAAAGTTTCTAGAATTTTCATTGTGTGTTTTGATCTATTTTATTTGGTCTGTATCAATGTGATTAATTATCGGCTGCATATTCCCTGTTGAAAAGATATACTAGACACATCACAGACAATCAAATAAACATTTCAGGGCAGGAGCCCTTGGGGAGAATCTTTGGAAATCATACAACATGTTAGTAACAGAGTGAGGTAGGCGATCAGCTGCTATGTTCTGGGAACAAAGAGAGTCTCAAAATCAAGAATGCTCTTGCACTGCTGGTGGGAATGTAAATTGATACAGCCACTATGGAGAACAGTATGGAGGTTCCTTTAAAAACTAAAAATAGAAGTACCATATGACCCAGCAATCCCACTACTGCGTATATACTCTGAGAAAACCATGATTCAAAAATACACATGTACCCCAATATTCATTGCAGCACTATTTACAATAGCCAGGATATGGAAGCAACCTAAATGTCCATCAATAGATGAATGGATAAAGAAAATGTGGTGTATATATACAATGAGATATTACTCAGTCATAAAAGGAGTGAAATTGGGTCATTTGTAGAGATGTGGATGGACCTAGAGTCTGTCATACAGAGTGAAGTAACTCAAAGAGAAAAATAAGCATTGTATATTAACGCATATATGTGGAATCTAGAAAAATGGTACAGAAGAACCTATCTGTAGGGCAGAAATAAAGACGCAGACGTAGAGAACGGACATGCAAACACAGTGCGGGAAGGGGAGGGTGGGATAAATTGGGAGATTAGGAGTGACATATATACACTACCATGTGTAAAATAGATAGCTAGTGGGAACATGCTGTATAGCATAGGGAGCTCAGCTCTGTGATGATCTAGATGGGTGGGGTGGGGGGATGCAGGGAGGGAGGTCCAAGAGGGAGGGGATATATGTATACATATAGCTCATTCATCTCAGTGTACAGCAAAAACTAACACAACGCTGTAAAGCAATTATACTCCAATAAAAAAAAAAAGAAAGAATGCATAGAAAGGAGAGGCAACCTCTGAATACAGAGACACTTACATCTAATAACTTTACAGGGGGACAGTGGCTGTTGCTAGGACATCCCATGAATGCTAGTGAGGTGATAGAAGGGGCCTTTATTTATCCTGTTTCCTCTGAGACCTTCTCTCTGTTTTTACTCCCCGTGCCGCTTCCTTTCCTTAGCTTCCATCATGCTGAAGCTGGTCTTACACATTTGGGAAAGTTGTTTCCCTCTCCTGGGCCTGTTTTATCTGTGAAATAAACTAGTTGATCTGTTAGGTGTTTGTTAATCTCATTGTGCTTTATTCCTATAAATGTGATTACTTTAAAAATCAGGGCAGATGAAAGCAGAGTTGAACACCAAGTACTTCCACACCCCAGCAGCCAGGGAAATTCCAGTGCCTGCCACTTTAGTGCCTTTGCATGACCCTTTCTATGGTTTAGCTCCCCTCTCCCTTCGTAAGGATCTATAGTGCTTCATGCTACTCTCTGTCTGACCCCAGACCTTAAATATGGATCCACCCAAGCCTGATTCATCTTTCAAGTACCCCTGGACTAAAATAATTCCAGCCATTTCTCTACTGCCTACATCAAAATTTTCAAAATCTCAAAGGGTGACAATATAAGTAGAGACCCTGCTTCAGTTGCTTTAGGGTGGGAACTGAAATCAGCATCATCAATCAGATGGTTCTCAGTCTGATTTTCTTGCATATGAGAGGTAAAATCAAGTCTGAAAACTTCTCCTTCACCTGGTCCAGTAAAAGCCAGTGCTTTGAAATGAACACACAGTTGATATATGTATCTGTCATCCAGAGGATAAAACACTGTGTTCTACAGTTGGTGAGCATAAAATATTCTAGTTATGAGACTAAAGAGCATCGCGGAGAAAAGACAATGAGGAGAGGTCACATTTTTTTCTCAACTGCAAAACAGACAGCTTCTAAATCATGAAAACAAGCTCATATGCAAAACAACTCTAAGAGGATTTGTCGAAGGATACAAAAAAAGCAATAATTTTAAACACTGATTTTAAAAATATGTTCACATACCTTTTCTAAGTAGAATTATTTTTCAGATTTATATTCATATACTGTGATGACTCTAGGCCAAGATTTCTCAACCTCAGCATTACTGACATTTGGGGTTGGGAAATTCTTTGATTTGCAGTCCATCATGTGCATTGTAGGATGCTTAGCAGCATCCCTGGCCTCTAACACTAGATGCCAGTAACATTCCTATAGTGATGACATCCAAAAATGTCTCCACACATTGCCGAAACTCCCCTGGGAGATGAACTCACTCCCAGCTGAGAAGAATTGCTCTAGGAAAATTTTGTAAGCTCAGAGGCTTCAGGATTTTGTAATATAAGATGAAAGTGTAAAGGTGGCTTTCATAGCAGTGGAATCAGAAAAGACTATATAGTAAGTGATCCTGGTAAAATTAAATAACTACTTATAAAAAATAACTCAGATTCAATACCTACCCATACTAAAAATAAATTTCAAATGGTCCAGAGTTCTAAATGAAAAATATTGTAGAAATATTGAAAAGAATATAAACTATATTTGTATAACCTTGGAGTAGAGAAAAACTGTCTTAAAACTCAGAAAATCCAGAAACCCAAAATGAAAACCTCAAGAGACTTAACTCATAACATTTTAACACTTCCGTATGATGAAGTAATAACTAAAGAAAGGCACCACAATCAAAAAGTTTAAAAGAGAAAATATTGGCAATATGTATAACAAACCGTGATCAATATTCATAAAAAATTAAAAGCCCAGACCAGTTTTTTTTAAAAACACAGAGAAAACAAGCTAATAATTTGCAAAGGCAATTCATAAAAGAAAATCAAAGAGCCAAAATATTTTAAAAGTCTCAATTTCATTATAACTTAAGAAAATGCAAACTAAAATTACAATGAGATGTCTTGATCCCATCATATTGGCAAAATTAGAAAGATTTATGAAGTGCAGAATTGATGAAGGGAGATGTGGAGAAACAATCATGTTCATGCCCTATTAGGAGAACTTACATTCGTTTGGTCTTTTGGAGGCAACTTAGCAGTAGCTATGAAAATGTAGATGACATACTTTACAGTATAGATTTACATCTATAAATCTTTTCTATAAAAATACTCTCATATGTGCTCACTATATATATATATGTATATACACAAGGGTAGTTGCTATGGTATTATTCGTAATAATGAAACATTGCAAACAAGCTAAAAGCCATCAACAAGGAATATTTGATCCATCATCATATCTTGATACATACAATGTGGCTTTATGCAGTAGTTACATAGAATGAGATAGTTTAAAATATTGAAATGGAAAGGAATTTTTATATGAAAGAGACTTTCAAAGCTGTATATAAATATGTAAATATATGCATATTTATGTAAATAATGTTATATGTATCAGTATGCATAATTATGTATATATGTAAACTTATAAAAAGTGTCATAAAGGACACACATCACACTATCAATGGGAATTAATTCCAAGAAGAAAAGTAGGAGGTACATCTCATTCTATGTGTTTCATAGTGTTTGAAATTTCACCCCAAATACGTGTTCTACATGCTATGTAATTTTTTAAGAAAAGTGGTAAAGTTGAACTAAATGATTTCAGAAGTGTATTATTTGGGCTCTAACAAACTATGACTTAATCCTGGTTTAGACCTAAATCTGAAAACTTAAGCCACCAAGCTTGTGTCCATATCACAGGACCCTTTAAGAAGAAAAGATAAAGGGAAAGGAAAGACAGTTCTTTAAGCACCCACTATGTGCTTATTCCATTTGCATACATTTTCCCATTTATCCTGATAACACCTCATTTTTACTGAGACTCTGAGAGGTTAAGTGGTTTAACAAAACTCACAGGGCCAGGAAGGGGCGGAGTCAGGATTCACACCTGGACCAGTCTGTGGGGGATACGATTGCTGCTTTCTACATCAGAGGTTTCATAGTTTCACTAGCTGATGAAGACACTCTGGCTTACCTTACAAAAAGATCAAAGCACAGAGGGCCATAACTCCACAAGAGCCAGTGTGCGCACAGTTGGGCTGGTTCTTTCTCTCTCCCCAGTCCCCACCATGATGTGTGTGTCTGCAATCGGTGCCCGATCCCTAGCTGCTGGACCTGAAGGCACTACTGAGGGTCCCAAGAACACTTGCAGTCACTGTGAGCCCTGTAGCACTCACCAAGGACCACACAGCTGTCGACGCTGTGGATCCCAGCAATCTGAGCCCACGAGACGTCACTCCCCGGTGCCACCACACACTCCTGCACTTGGTGCCCTGCACAACTAGACCTGAGGCCATAGCACACTTCAGCATGCCCCATCCACAGGTAAAAGTCTTCCTTTACCACAGTCAGACCATAAAGTCTGGAAGAGATGACTGTGTCTCCAAATACAGACACCTACACAAGGATCACGAAGGATGAGGAATACAGTAAACCTACAGGAACTGGCCCCAGAGAAATGGAGAACCAGGAATTGTTCAACAAAGAATTATAAACAATTGTTCTAAAGATACTCAGGTACAGGAGAACACAAATAAACAATTTGATGGTATCAGGAAAATACAAGAACAAGATGGGAAGTTCAACAAAGAGATAGAAAACATATAAAGAACCAAACAGAAATTTTGGAGCTGAAGAATACAATGACTGGTACTGAATAATAGAGCATTTCAAAGGCAGACTGAAACAAACAAAGCAATGAATCAATGAGCAGGAAGACAGATCAATTGAAATTATTGTCAGAGGAACAGAAAACAAAAGATAAAGAAAAGGAACAAAGAGAGTCTATAGAACTTACAGGATAAATTAATGGAAACAATGTACACATCACTAGAGTCCCAGAAGGAGAAGGAGAAATTCCCAAATCTGGGGAGCAATTTGGACATCCAAGTTCGTGAAGCTAATAGCTTGCCCCAAAATATCAATTCAAAATGACTTTCTCCAAGATACGTTATAATAAAACTGTAACAAGAAAAACGATAGGGGCTTCCCTGGTGGCGCAGTGGTTGAGAGTCCGCCTGCAGATGCAGGGGACACGGGTTCGTGTCCCGGTCTGGGAGAATCCCACATGCGGCGAAACGGCTGCGCCCGCCATGGCCGCTGAGCCTGTGCATCCGGAGCCTGTGCTCCGCAACGGGAGAGGCCACAACAGTGAGAGGCCCACGTACTGCAAAAAAAAAAAAAAAGAAAGAAAGAAAAACGATAGAAAAACTCAATGGAACACTGAATTAGCTTTTTGAGTAGATAATCAAAATTGACAAACTGTTAGCTAGACTACGAAAAAAAAGAGAGAGGACGCAAATAAAACTAGAAATTAGAAAAAGGCAACGTTACAACTGATACCACAGAAATACAAAGGATCACATGAAACTACTATGAACAATTGCGTGCCAACAAATTGGATAACCTAGAAGAAAGGGATAAATTCCCAGAAGCATCATGATGTTAATGGACCAGTACCGTATATTCTTGAATTTTCTAGAACTTCATAAGGTGATAAGTTTAGATATGAATATTTGTGTTTTTAGAAACCAACTCACCTACAAAGGTTATACCTTCTATAATACCAGCAACCTCAACATTGTGCCATGGTTATTTTAAAATCCTGTAGTTTTCCTTGTCCTTCAGCATAAACATAAGTACATTCTGTTGTCTTATTTTTCAATAATCTTTAAAATGTTTTCCCAAAGATCTAAAATTTTAAAATTTAACTACAACTTATTTGAGAGATTAATAACTTTATTTTAAGACAAAACAATTTATATTTAAAAAAAAGAATCATCACATGTTGATTAGTACAGCTGAGAGATATTGATTGGTGTCAAGATGACAATTGTATATTTTTAGGCATGTCTAACAAACTGGGAGGGCAGATAAACCAAGAGAGCATTTGCCTGATGGCCCTGAGTCTCTTGTGAGATAATTCATATTGAGAGAAGGAGTAGGGCATCTGTTTGTACAAAAGTTTTGGTCATTTGATCATAGAGTGATTCTGACGAGAGCACTGACTTGGACCTTCAGGCAGATTCCACGGCACAGTCTTCACTGGACTTGAGGTTTTGGATTATAGAACCTGAAAGATTTGTTTTAATAAAGCTCAATTCAACCTTGGGGGAAAGCAGCACTTGAGAGCCCTTTAACCTGCAACTCAAATAGCAAAGAGGAATTCACTCCCAGTTTTGCTTTTTTTATACTCTTGTGTTACTGGTGTGTGTGTGGAGGTCGGGGTGTCCTGTTTTGTTTAACTGATTCAATTTTTTATAATTTTTACACACAGTACATCTATAGGTAATGATCCTTTATTCACTTTTTTCTTAGCTTTTCCTTAATCTCTCTCCTATTTGACCTGTCCCTTTTTATGTAATTTTGATATTTAACTGATTTATAGATAGTGCTCATTAGGGGAGATATATTTTCTTAGTTTCAAGGTGTCAGGGTACTTCAGATCCTCCTTTGTGTATTGAGATGGCAAAAAAACCATTTAAAAATATCACAGCGTTCCTTGATAGAAACTTCTAAAGATAAATCTCTCAAGATAAACAATTCCAAGTTGGAGGTCACACTGGCACATTTGGATCCCCTGTTCTCTATAATGATAATTTCCACAAGCTGTGGGTTGCTCAGGTGTTGAGGGCATTGTTAAAATTCTGCAGTGTGGAAGAGCTATACTTATTTCATATTTGTTCAAAATGTAGCTCTTTGAGCTGGACCTTGCATGTCACTTTCTTGCTTCCAAAATGACAGTTGTGAGCTCATAAAGTCACCCAGGAATTTGATAGCCAAATTGAACTCTATTTTCTCTACATTTGCTTGTATGCAAGGAGGGCACAGTTTCTAAAGGCCGTAAAAGAGGCCGTGTTGAAGGAAAGTAGTCCTACTATCAAAAACCTAGGAGTTTTTCAGAACTAATCAGTTTTTTGGCATCAATTCTTTCAATAATAAGTCTATACAGTATTCACATGTATATTATGTGAGAGTTGATCTTACCTGAATATATTGGAACAATGTGAGATTATATGTCCCAAATTTATAATGAAATTATTGAGAATTGTTTTGAATTTTAAATCCAGAGAGAACTTTTAAAGAGACAATTCACAGAAACTGATGTAATTGCTTTCGATCGTAGGTGAGCCTTTGTCCTTGAATGCGGAACATGGAACTGTTACATTTTATTCAAATGCGTTAATAATATTCAATGATGAATTAAAACACCTGGATTTTAGTTATGGCCTTGCCACAATCTAGCTAGGTAATATTGGGCAAGGCTTTTTAACCTATCTTCCCAAATGAAAATGAAAGGGCAGAATGAGATTTTCTTTCCTTCTGGCTATATAACTTTTTTTTTTAATTGAAGTATAGTTCATTTACAATGTTGTGTTAGTTTTAAGTATATAGTAAAGCGATTCACACACACATATATGTATATTATACATGTATTCTTTTCCAGATTCTTTTCCATTATACGTTATTACAAGATAGTCAGTACAGCTCCCTGTGCTATACAGTAGGTCCTTGTCATTTACCTATTTTATATATAGTAGTGTGTATATGTCTGGCTGATTAACATCTTAAAAATCCTAAAATGTCAACACTGGGAGCCCAAGTTCTTTTCCAAAATTTTATTTTGCATAACTTCGGAGTGAGCTCAGTGGGTGCTGAGGACCTGGGGCTCTGCCAAGTGTTGGGCAAATGCTTCCTCTGCTCTCCTAAAGTAGGTCAGATCGCTACTCCTTAGCACACATCGGATCACTAGTGTTGGGAATGTTGAGACTGCTCCAGATTAGAGCTGCAAGCTCACCTCATGACATCTATGCAGGCGGCCCAGAGTGGGTGAGGCTTGAGAGTGTGGGCGGCTGTCTACACACAGACTCACCAGTCCTGTTCTGGCTTCACCTCCTTCACCAACCCACATTCCGAAAGTCTCTCAATTAGCGTGGCTGCTGGTAGCTCAGTTCTGAAGAGCTGACGTAAAAGTAAAGAAATATTTTACTTTAAATAGTATTTTTTCTTAAATTTTAACACATTCTTTACTTAAAATGACAATAACTATTCTCCTGGCCTGCTTAAATATTAGTAGGCTAAGGAATTGCTCACATGGCCACATAGTTGATTGAATTGGGGCATTTAGTTCATGAAAATAACTAGGCTGCAACTCCTTTTAGTTATTGCAGATGATTTAATGACCGGGTATCCATCAAAGTAATCTCTCAGCAATTAACTAGTGATTACAAACCCAAATAAAACTTTTCATGTCTATTTAGCTGAGCTACCTAGAAATGGCCTAAACATGGAAGATTCATTTTCTTCCAATCAATGTTCTTACCCATAACTAAAAATAGAAAATGTCCTAAAATTTTTGACATTCTTGATAAGTAAAAATGCTTATCACTACATTGACCTTCAGCCAAAGGTCTGTGATCATTGAAGCCCCAGACTGTGACTCTAAAGGGTCATAAAGTTTTCTGCAGACTTCATACCTTTCTACCTATAAAAGATAGATAAGAACTAGAAAAAGTTCATTTGTAACCTTTTTTTCAGATTCTACATATAAGCAATATCATATGATATTTGTACCTATTTACAAAACAGAAATAGAGTTACAATTTTCTACAGGTGTAAAAAATAAATTTATGGTTACCGGGGATAAAGGGGAGAGATAAATTGGAAGATTGGGATTGACATATACACACTACTGTATATAAAATAGATAATTAATAAGGACCTACTGTATAGCACAGGGAACTCTACTCAATACTCCATAATGGCCTATATGGGAAAAGAATCTAAAAAAGGGTGGATATATGTATACGTATAACAGATTCACTTTGCTGAACACCTGAAATTGATACCACATTGTAAATCAACTATACTCCAAGAAAACAAAATTTTTTTAAAGAACTAGGAAAAAAAGAAAATGATGCTTCCTATGGTGCATACTACCTGATGATGAACAGGGATTTTATGAGTTGTATCATATCACATAACTCCAGGTTGCGTCAAAGAAAGTTCTTTCTACACACCAAGTTGTTTGAGGGAGTGGGCAGAGCCAGATAGTATTGAGACATCCTGGATGTTGTTTCCATTCTGCTTTATGTTCTTTTGTTCCTGTCAACCAAGCTTGTTTACCTTGCTCCGGAATTTGGAGAAGAAATTACAGCTGGAAAATATATGAAAGAGTTTTTAAACTTACAGATTCTTCTGACTTTAGAATCAGTTGTTATATTACCAAGAACAGATAAATGCAGATGTTGGACCATGTCAAAAATCTTGTCAAGAGAGTGGATTGTTTCACACAGAAACGAGATGTGGCTTCTAATTCTGGTGGCGCATTTGTTCCAGAGAAATGTGAATTCAGGACATATGCCAACTAAAGCTGTGGACCCGGAAGCATTCATGAATGTTGTAAGTTGGGATTTTCCATACTTGGGGGGAAACAAAGTACCTTACATGTTATTGTTTGTCTCTGTGTATTATCTGCATTATATATTATATTTATATGTGGTGGTGATTTCTGCTAGTAGAACATAGTTGTAAATTAACATATTGTACTGGAAAGAACACTAAGTTGGGTGTGGGTAAACATGGGTTCATCTTCAACAATTTCAGTAAACTTAGGCAAATGACTTAATCACTTTGAGCTTCAAACACAGTTTAACTTTTTCTTGGATTCTTAGGCTCATTCCAGGAGCAGTTAAATCATTGCAGTATCTTGGGTCAAGCTCAGACCCATGATTATTTCCATGTTGTCTGTGCTTTCTGTTCTTTTTCTACTTCTTCCAACATTAGAAAGATGTTAGGCCTCCTTTCATACTCTCAGGACAGTCACTTCTAGTAACACCCTGTGCCACCCTATTTAATCCTGGTTTGAGCTGGTAACTCTGTGGTCTAGAAGTAAAAGGACCCCTATGAATGCTAGAGAGGTCCTCCTATGAGTAAACTTCATGAAGTGAAATTTCTAGGTATCTCAGAGAATACTTTTTGGCTTACTTTCACAATCTTAGTTGAATTTTAACAATGTCCACCATATAGTCATATTTATCCCATAGCAGACATTGTGATGAAAGCTGTAGAGATACTGTTTGATTTTATCTCTCTCTCTTTTTTTTTTGATCATCTCAATAGGTCAGAAAAAGCTTTTGATTTTATCTTCACTGCCCTATTCCATAGATAGGACCATACTCATTTTTCCAATCAAGGAACTGAGATTAAAGAGGTTAAACAACTCAAATCAGGCCACACCCCTGGTAGGTGGTAGAGCTAGAATTTAAATCCGGGTCTGCCAGAACACAAAGCTCATAATTGTGACAACTATGCAATAAACGCTCCCAGGGAAGGAGAGGCTACTTCCAGCTGGGTGAGGTGATTGTGTGTAATGTTCATGCTCTATACGTGTATCATAGATTTAACATGCTTTTATACAGATTTAAGACCTTGTTTACAGAAGCCTCCTTGAATGAATTCTAAAACTCTGACAGGCTATAGAAATATCCTGAATCTACATGAATGCCAAATATCAGGTTTCTTTTGACCATTCCAACTATTGACTGTCTTTTGATGGTTTGTCCAGATAGTTAGCAAATTGGTGTGGATCCTTAAGGGCCATCCGTCCGGCCCTGAGAAGTTCCCATACAAATTCCTCTAGGTCGTTAAGTGAAGGGGATCTCTTTAGGTGTAGGTACAGCCAATCTCCCTGGGCCTCACCCACTGGGTGTGGCCAGCACCTACACACTGTTTGGGCTTCAGGAGCTCTAAGACTAAAATCCAATGAATTGGACTCTGCTATTTAGCAGTCATACATGGAGAGGCAAAGTAAGATAGAAAATTCTTGTAATCTCTCATATAAATTAAATGAAGTAGAATAAAAAGTGCTTCAGAGTCTGAATGGGTTTGACTCTGAGTACTAATATATATGGATATAATTTATTCTGTATTTTGGTATACAACTGTCCTCATTCAGGTATTTTTCTAGCTAGTGTTAGTTGAGCACCTATTTGGCCCTGATACTGTGTTATGCACTGAGGTTACAGAGATCTAAGTGCCCTGATTTCATGGAGTTTACAATCCAGCAGAGAAGACAGACACTCAATTCCTAATCACTCAAAAGAGAAGTGAAATCAAAGAAGAAAACATAAAATAGGGGGACTTAGGGAATTTAGGAAAGTTTTTCTGAAGAAAGGTTTCTTAACCTGAATTCTGAAAGGTGAATAGGAGTTACTTGAAAGGGAGGGTGGGGGTGATTTTTAATTATAGTAGCAGCTAATGCTCCTTGAGTCCCTACTATGTGCCAGCCAATCTTGTTAGTGTCATATGTGCATTATCTTTTTACAGTATAAACCACTGGTATACCTACTTTACAGACGAATAAACTGAGGAATAGGGACAAGTTAACTAAATTTCCTAAGATCACACAGTTAATTTATGCATTAGTGTGAGAGCCAGGATTTAAAAACCCAAGCAGTGGGACCCCAGGGCCTTTCTCTTAACTATTATGCCCTTTTGTCTTGTATACTACACTGGGCATTTAGCTTTCTCCTCCTTTGTTCCTTTAAAAGCAGCAGCTAATAGAAATAATTCCCTCCTTCTCTAAGTAACTACAGTAGGCAGAAACTGAGGATACTGAGGAGATCTCAGCAGCTTTATTTATATATATATCTGTGGGATCTTCCCGGACCGGGGCACGAACTCATGTTCCCTGCATTGGCAGGCGGACTCTCACCCACTGTACCACCAGGGAAGACCAGCAGCTTTATATTTTACAAAGAGTTTCTGTATGTAACAACTGTATGGAGTAGGAGTCCTTAACCAGGAGTCTATATATAGGAAACAGGAAATCTGAAACTCCTGAAAGTATATGGTGTGTCCATGTGTATATCCATTTCTATATTTTCCTCAAATTCACTGAGGGATCCTTAACCTAAAAGTGTTAAGAACTACAGTCAACCCTCCATATCCGTGTATGCAGAATTCGCCAATACGGAGGACTGACATACTACCCCATTTTATGTAAGGGACTTGACCATCCTCAGATGTTGGTATCTATGGGGTGTCTTGGAACCAATTCCTCACAGATACTGAGGAATGACTCTACTGCTCTTGAGTCTGTGGTTTTAGAGCTGAAAAGAACCTTAGGGAATACATGGACCAGGGGTTCTCGTAAGCTGTCCTGTCCCACTGGCTGCACTGGAATTCCCTGATTCCCAACCCGAAGTGGGCCCAGGAATATTTATGTTTAAGTGTCTCAGATGTTTCTGACACACCCAGGTTTTGGAATCAGTGTTCTTTTCCAGTGGTTCTCAAATATTAGAGTGCATCAGAATTTTCTAAGGAGCTTGTTAAGACACAAATTGCTGGGCCCCAGCCCCAGAGTTCCCAATTCAATAGGTTTGAGTGGAGACTGACCATTCGCTATTGTTACCAAGTGCCCAAGTGATGCTAAGCTCTCGGTCCAGAGCCCACATTAAGAACTACCCTTCTAGTTCAATCTCTACGTTAAAGATAAAGAAAATGAGCACTGGAGAGGGTTTGCTAATTTTTTTTACAATAACATAATTAGCTGGTGAAAAGCAAGGAATTACCTTATAATCATTGAGAACATAACCATACAGAACTGAACTCAAAAAAAAAATTGTGTTTTTTCCATAGAGTGAAATCATCCAACATAAAGGTTATCCCTGTGAGGAGTATGAAGTTGCAACAGAAGATGGGTATATCCTTTCTGTTAACAGGATTCCTCAGGGCCTAGTGCAACTTAAGAAGACAGGTATGGTTCACCCTACGTTACCCCAGCATAGCAATCCTTCCTACATTAAACACCTCCTTGTGATTTGAGTGTGTAGAGGGAGCCTGGGCTCTTGGTACAGACTGGGCCCATTGTTCCAGCCAAAAGATGCCTTCAGCTACATCACCGTCCCCATCACCACTGCCCTATCCCCAATTATTTCAAATAAACATAGTGTTTGCTTTTCAAAAAACACCTCCAAGAAAAGTTCATTTCTTGATCCCTTCTAGTATTTAATTCATTCCCCAAACCCCTCCAATATAGATATTCTAGAATATCCACTGATGATCTCTTAAGCAGATGACGCCAACCCTTGCTCATGAAGAATGCAGACTCTGCCCTGGCATCTGACGCCCACCCTAGCACACTCTATATTCCCCATCCAGACAGCCCTTTGAATATTTAAGACATTGCCCAGCTTTTCACTAAAGTCTTTTAAAGAATTGGGCACTATGTGTACATTAAACATTTTTGGTACGTGTTTCCATATAATCCTTTTTTTCTCCTGTATGGGATTTTTGGCTATTGTTGGCTTTTAAGAAATTCACCTTCATTACTATTAAAGTGTAATAGTACACTATGGCCCATCCTTCATCTCTATTTGGCTCTATTCCTTTTAATACTCTAGCTCTATGTTTATAGCAGAAACTACATTATCTGTCATGTGTACAGATAATGTAATTCTTTATTGCTTTCTTTCTGTATGCCAGGTACAGGGCTAAGTGCTTTATTTGTGCTAGTCTCATATAAGTTTCACAATAATACTGAGAAACTGCCCCTCACAGAAGTTAAGTAACTTGCCCAGAGAGTCTTTGCTAGTCCTTGCTAGTATGCTGCAAAATCGGCGCTCAAATTAAGATTTGTCAGCCAGTGTAGCCCATGCTCTTACCTAGGACCAGAAAATGCTGGGTGAATGCTATTGGGCTTTGGTATAAATAAGCTGCAGGGTTCTATTTTATTCCAATTTATATTTGTGCAGCTTTTTGAAAACCAGCTATTTTTACACCAGCTGAACAGCCATGCCTTATATATGTCCAGCATGCTCTTATCTCAGTGCCTTTGAACTTGCAGTTCTCCTTCTGCACCACTGTTTCATCAGATATCCACGCAGTTTGCCTTGGCCCCTCTTTCAGGCCTTCTCTTTCCCATTCTTCCTTCGACCACCCTATTCAAAATTGTAAGCCCTTTCCAGCTACTGAAATTTAGCCCCTAATCCTGCTTAATTTTCCTTATAGCACCACTGATATGATAGATATTTGCTTGTTTGTTTATTATCTGTCTCTCCCAACCAGAATGTAAACTCAGAAGGCACAGAAAATTTATCGATTTTGTTCAAGGCTATAAAAAGTACCTAAAAGAGTGCCAAGCACATGGCAGGTGCCAATAAATATATGTGGAATGAATGAATGAATTTTATATAAATACATGTATAGCCTGGAGACACAGAGAGAACTTTTTCACTAAGCTCCACAAATCGGAAGACTGTGGCAGTTCATAAGCTTAGGGGTCACCTGCAGCGCCTATTCATGGAAGGAGTTTTGTTTTCTCACGTCCTCTTTATTTAGACTGTTCACTCATTGCCCAGGCGATTGGAGTTCAAGGTATCGGCCTTTAAGGTCCAGTCGGTGCCGAATACTCCCCTCTAGTGTCTGATGTTGTTCTTGCAGCACCCGTTGGCCTCTTTAAGGAAGAAATCTCCCAGCCATGAAGAAAAAAAGATTTCTAACCGTCTCTTCAAAAAGAGGGCCAATGTTTTCTTTTTTTGTGTCATCTTTGTCTGGTTTTGGTTTCAAGGTGATGGGGGCCTCGTAGAATGAGTGTAGTAGTGTTCCTCCCTCTGCAATATTTTGGAAGAGGTTGAGAAGGATGGGTGTTATCTCTTCTCTAAATGTTTGATAGAATTCGCCTGTGAAGCCATCTGGTCCTGGGCTTTTGTTTGTTGGAAGATTTTTAATCACAGTTTCAATTTCAGTGCTGGTGATTGGTCTGTTTATATTTTCTATTTCTTCCTGGTTCAGTCTTGGAAAGTTGTGCTTTTCTAAGAATTTGTCCATTTCTTCCAGGTTGTCCATTTTATTGGCATAGAGTTGCTTGTAGTAATCTCTCATGATCCTTTGTATTTCTGCAGTGTCAGTTGTTACTTCTCCTTTTTCATTTCTAATTCTGTTGATTTGAGTCTTCTCCCTTTTTTTCTTGATGAATCTGGCTAATGGTTTATCAATTTTGTTTATCTTCTCAAAGAACCAGCTTTTAGTTTTACTGATCTTTGCTATCATTTCCTTCATTTCTTTTTCATTTATTTCTGAACTGATTTTTATTATTTCTTTTCTTCTGCTGACTTTGGGGTTTTTTTTTTTTTTTTGCTCTTCTTTCTCCAATTGCTTTAGGTATAAGGTTAGGTTGTTTATTTGAGATTTTTCTTGTTTCTTGAGGTAGGATTGTATTGCTATAAACTTCCCTCTTAGAACTGCCTTTGCTACATTCCATAGGTTTTGGGTCGTCGTGTTTCCATTGTCATCTGTTTCTAGGTATTTTTTGATTTCCTCTTTGATTTCTTCAGTGATCTCTTGGTTATTTAGTAGCATAATTTTTAGCCTCCATGTATTTGTATTTTTTACAGTTTTTTTTCCTGTAATTGATAGCTGCTGTCATAGTATTGTGGTTGGAAAAAATGTTTGATACAATTTGAATTTTCTTAAATTTACCAAGGCTTGATTTGTGACCCAAGATATGATCTATCCTGGAGAATGTTCCATGAGCACTT
>NW_020173201.1:602355-691366 GCF_003031525.2 Neophocaena asiaeorientalis asiaeorientalis | reverse complement strand
AAATGCTGGAGAGGGCGTGGAGAAAAGGGAACCCTCTTACACTGTTGGTGGGAATCTAAATTGATACAACCACTATGGAGAACAGTACGGAGGTTCCTTAAAAAACTAAAAATAGAACTACCATATGACCCAGCAATCCCACTACTGGGCATATACCCTGAGAAAGCCATAATTCAAAAAGAGTCATGGGGCTTCCCTGGTGGTGCAGTGGTTGAAAGTCCGCCTGCCGACACAGGGGACACAGGTTCGTGCCCCGGTCTGGGAAGATCCCACAAGCCGCGGAGCAGCTAGGCCCGTGAGCCATGGCTGCTGAGCCTGTGCGTCTGGAGCCTGTGCTGTGCAACAGGAGAGGCAACAACAGTGAGAGGCCCGCATACCATGAAGAAATAAAAAAAGAGTCATGTACCACAGTGTTCATTGCAGCACTATTTACAATAGGCAGGACATGGAAATAACCTAAGTGTCCATCAACAGATGAATGGATAAAGAAGATGCTCACATACATACAATGGAATATTACTCAGCCATAAAAAGAAACGAACTTGAGTTATATGTAGTGAGGTGGATGGACCTAGAGACTGTCATACAGAGTGAAGTAAGTCAGAAAGAGAAAAACAAATACCATATGCTAACACATATATATGGAATCTAAAAAAAAAAAAAAGGGTTCTAAAGAACCTAGGGGCGGGACAGGAATAAAGACACAGATGTACAGAATGGACTTGAGGACACGGGAAGGGGCAAGTGAGAGAGTGGCATGGACATATATACACTACCAAATGTAAAATAGATAGCTAGTGGGAAGCAGCCACATAGCACAGGGAGATCAGCTCGGTGCTTTGTGACCACCTAGAGGGGTGGGATAGGAAGGGTTGGAGGAAGACGCAAGAGGGAGGGGATAAGGGGATATATGTATATGTATAGCTGATTCACTCTGTTATATAGCAGGAACTAACACAACATTGTAAAGCAATTATACTCCAATAAAGATGTTAAAAAAAGAAGAGGGCCAGTGAAATTCATCCTGAAAACAACTGAAAGATGTCTATAAGCTTGTGACAAAAGACTTTTTAGGTACTTGCCTGGTGTCGCAGTGGTTAAGAATCCTCCTGCCAATGCAGGGGACATGGGTTTGAGCTCTGGTCCTGGAAGATCCCACATGCCGCGGAGCAACTAAATCCATGCGCCACAACTACTGAGCCTGTGCTCTAGAGCCTGTGAGCCACAGCTACTGAGCCTGCGAGCCACAACTACTGAAGCCCTTGCACCTAGAGCCCGTGCTCTGCAACAAGAGAAGCCACCGCAGTTTGAAGCCTGCACGTCACAACAAAGAGTAGCCCCAACTCGCCGCAACTAGAGAAAGCCCACATGCGGCAATGAAGACTCAACACAGCCAAAAACAAAATAAATAATTTTTTTAAAAAATAATACTTTTTAAACTTTTATTTTATCAGGTTGGCTTGTGGGTCCTTTTCACATGAGGGCCCGTAATCATCAAACCATTACATATATATACATATATATACATATATATATATACACACACACATATATATGTATACACTCAAACACATACATATGTATATATATGGTAATATTAACATATATACACATATATATGTATATATGTGGTAGTATATATACACACATATATATACATATCCGTGTATATATGGCAATATTAATAATTATATATAACATATGTTTATTTATTATTAATATAGCAAATATATAATATATTAAATATATTTGTGTATATATGTATTTTTATAAGTGTGTATATATGTGTGTATTTTAACAGTATGTCAATAAGTATATATATTCTATAATACTATATAATATATATTAATTTTATATATTAATTTTATGTTAATAGAAATGTTATATAGTATATATTATTTATATTGTAACATTAATATATACACATATATTCATGTATAATTCTATAATATATAAATAATATATTAATATATAATAACATAATTTCTTTTTATTAATGTATAGTAGCTATGATTATTATATATAATTATCGTAATCATTATATTATACTACCTCCTGGGGAACTTCCAATTTTCTCTGATCCCAGACATGTCCAGTAATAATAATAACTACACAAAAGCAACAATAGAAACCAAACTTTATTGATTCTTTCTCTGTGCCAGGCATTGTGCCATCTGCTTCTTTTTTTTTGGAATTTTATTAGTTTTTATACAGCAGGTTCTTATTACTTATCTATCTTATACATGTTAGTGTATATACATCAATCCCAATATCACAATTCATCCCACCACCACCACCACTCTCACCCCCGCTTCCCCCCTTTGTGTCCATACGTTGTGCCATCTGCTTCTTGTGTATTATTTTATTTAATCATAACAAAAATACTATTTTTTTCACGAGGCAATCAAGGCACAGAAAGGTTAAGTAACTGGCCAAGATAATCAAGCTAGCAAGCAGATGAATCAAGATTCGAACACAGGTTTGTCTAACTTGAAATCTTTCTCACCTTAAGGGATAACGAGAAAGGCGTAGAATATTTCACGCTGTTGAAATTCACTTCTTTGTAGGTCCCAGGCCTGTGGTTTTACTGCAACATGGCCTGCTTGGAGATGCTAGCAGCTGGATTTCCAACCTGCCCAACAACAGCCTGGGCTTCATTCTGGCAGATGCGGGTTTTGATGTGTGGCTAGGGAACAGCAGGGGAAACACCTGGTCTCGGAAACACAAGACCCTCTCCGTAGACCAAGATGAGTTCTGGGCTTTCAGGTATATGAAAATCTTGAGAGTGGAGGTGGACATGGATGGCTTTGGGAGAACTGGGTAAAGAATTATGGCTTCTGATAAAAAGAAATGAAATTGAGCTATTCGTAGTGAGGTGGATAGACCTAGAGTCTGTCATACAGAGTGAAGTAAGTCAGAAGGAGAAAGACAAATACCGTATGCTAACACATATATATGGAATGTAAGAAAAAAAAAAAGAATGTCGTGAAGAACCTAGGGGTAAGACGGGAATAAAGACACAGACCTACTAGAGCATGGACTTGAGGATATGGGGAGGGGGAAGTGTAAGCTGGGACGAAGTGAGAGAGTGGCACGGACATATATACACTACCAAACGTAAAATAGATAGCTAGTGGGAAGCAGCCGCATAGCACAGGGAGATCAGCTCGATGCTTTGTGACCACCTAGAGGGGTGGGATAGGGAGTGGGGGGAGGGAGGGAGACGCAAGAGGGAAGAGATATGGGAACATATGTATATGTATAACTGATTCACTTTGTTATAAAGCAGAAACTAACACACCATTGTAAAGCAATTATACTCCAATAAACATGTTAAAAAAAAAGAATTATGGCTTCTGGTATGTAGGTAATTTACTTTGGTTGGCTCATCAGTATCCCAACATAATATCTCCCAATTGGCTTAACTGACTAGTGATTCTTTGGATTATGTAAATTTGGTTCCCCAAGTAGAAGGCTAGTCTGGTGAATGGGATGAGAATAGTGGTTGGTGTTAGGTGATTGAGACTGGAATGGGAGAAGTGTAGGTTCCTTTCCTTTCAGATGAATATCCTGGGACTAACTCTTCCCTGAGTGATGACAAGGAAAGAACTAGTACCCCAGAAGGAGACGAGGCCAGGCAGTATTAAAAATATACGAGGAACTAATAAGCCTTAGGGACCATCAATTTGATTAACACATCTCTCACACTCTTACAAAAGTTTTTTAGTGTTTTTATTTAAATTAACTATTGATATTCAACTTTCTCTTTATCCATTTCACCAGAGAAAGGCCCCTGCAGCATCTTTAATACTTTTCATATAAAGAATCTGAATGGCCCTGTGCTGTTCTGCTAATAGAATAAGAGGACACCTCCACCAGCAGGTGGAGCTTATGCTCACTAAATGTTCATTAAGATGGTTATTTCTCTATGATAGTATCTAGAGAAAACAACAGTCTAACAGCCTGTGACCCCAGAGGCACCCATGCATCACAGGTTTGAAACAAGTCCATTCTGAGTCTTGTAAGGGGCACAGTAACAAGCTGATGGGGTCAACAATTCAAGGCATTGTTTGTAAACCATGGGGGCTGCTTTTGTTTGTTCTGATTATAATTTTTCATATAACTTTGTCTTTTCCCCTTGTAGTTATGATGAGATGGCTAGGTTTGACCTTCCTGCAGTCATAGACTTTATTTTGCAGAAAACGGGCCAGGAAAATATCTATTATGTCGGCTATTCACAGGGTACCACCATGGGTAGGTTCCAAAAAAATCAGGTTTGTATACTCAGAAGAAATGTGAGCAAATGGCGCACAGCCAAGCCTGGGATCAGGCATCGCACACTTCTCTCTGATCTGGCCTTATCCGCTTCAGGGTCACGGGATTCTAGTTTCTTTCTGCCCACCCTTCTCCACAACCTGCAAATATCAGCTTAAACAGAGAGTATACAGGCTCTTTTGAAATAGACACATAGTATTTCAAATATAGTGGGCATGTCCTGGCTGTATATGATAGCCTTTTCCTCCCAAAGGCTCCAAAGAGATTGTCCCTTTGTAATTGGGAGAATTAGTCTCTATTTTACAGGTATAGAAACCTATACCTAGACTTAACCAGTGTCCCATACCTAGTCTACGGCAGAAATAAGAGTTGGAATCCAGTTCATTAGACAACTTGTCCACTAGATTATGTTCCAATTTGGGTTCTGGGAGATCCAGGAAAACAAGCAAAACTCTGCTATCTCAACACCCATTACGTTACAGAACGTGCTTCTTATCAATAAACAAGACTATTTCTTTAACTCTCGATTTCTCTCACTGTAAAGATTTATTAAAAATACCCCCAAGGGGCTTCCCTGGTGGCGCAGTGGTTGAGAGTCCGCCTGCCGATGCAGGGGACACGGGTTCGTGCCCCGGTCCGGGAAGATCCCACATGCCGCGGAGCGGCTGGGCCCGTGAGCCATGGCCACTGAGCCTGCGCGTCCGGAGTTTGGTTACATAAGTGAGAGAACTGGTAGCCTTCTGGGAATGAGGAGAGAAATGGAAAATTGATCAGTAAGGAAGATCTGGGCTGTTTCTCATTATCTCTGTTTTCCACCAAAAAAAAAAAAAAAAAAAAAAAAATACCCCCAAGAATCTGAGAATTAAACAAGAACCATGAAAGTCTCCTGCAAAGTGTCTAACATATAGTTACCTCTCAAAGTCCATGTTATTGGACTCACTAATTTAATTTAATAATTCACTGAGAACCTAGTACTGGGCAACAAGTATCTAAATGTCAGAGGGAACACAGAGCATTTGTTGCTGCTGTTGCTTTTCCCTGTCAAGGAACTTATAATTTCACAGGAGAGTTAAAACACAGTCACATGTAATTGCTGAAATATCTTGATAAAAGTAAAATAAGCACTTTATTAGTTCTAGGATATTCAATATCCATGCTGACATATTTCTCTTTTGCAGGCTTTATTGCATTTTCCACCATGCCAGAGCTGGCTCAGAAAATAAGAATGCATTTTGCTTTAGCACCCATAGCTACTGTTAAACATGCAAAAAGCCCTGGGGCCAAATTTTTGTTGCTGCCAGATGTGATGATCAAGGTGTGTGACTCCTCAGAAAATTCCTTGTCTATGCACAAGAGTTTTCCAACCCATTTGCTAAGACATACACTTTTACGTTAGAGACACTTCTTTTGACTGTAATGTAATGACTATTCCATTTCATATTTTTACAGGGATTGTTTGGTAAAAAAGAATTTCTCTACCAGACCAGATTTCTCAGACTGTTTGTTATTTACCTTTGCGGCCAGGTGATTATTGATCAGATCTGTAGCAACATAATGTTACTCCTGGGAGGATTTAACACGAACAACATGAACATGGTAAGTGGGAGCCTAGTGAATTCTCACTGTCCCAAAGCAAAGTGAGGAGTTATTAGTCTCACTCCTTGAGGGTGAGCTAATGCCAGGGAAGACTTAGAGAAACGATACTCCAAGAAGCTCCGTTTTCTTCAAACCGTAATAATATGTGGAAAATGCTTCAACATGGTCTGAGTCAAGGTTAACACAAGGGCATGACTACACATTAACTTCATAGATTAAAGATCGAAGAGGTCTGAAAGCAGCTTTACTACAGTGAGTCAACAGATGCAAAAAAATATGATTAGAACCCAGAAGTCAAAAGAGAAAACTGCCATGCGTCACCTACTTCTTCTTTCTACTCGGGTGCTTCCAGTTTGTAGCTTAAGTCCTGTGATAGGCTGTCTGGGAGTTTCGGTTTGGCTAAAGCATAGCTACGACTTGGTGAGTGTGACAGTGGGTTCCCCAGGAAGCATAGTGTGAGATGGAGATTCATGTGCAGAATGATTTGGGGTTAGGTCCTTGGGATAACATCTAGAGAAAGGGAGGAAACAGGATTTGGTGGATTAAAAAAAAGTCCAGCTGTGATGCAGTCCCAGTGGGAATCTCAGTTGATCCTCTAGGGACCTGTGAAAATGGGATGACCTTTCAGAATTGTCCCAAGTTAGCATCAGAGGGCTGGGTCTTTATACCCCCATATCAACTAGTCATTTAATGCAGACAACACCAGTAATCGGGAGATATTGGGCAGAGCAGCTCTCTGCAGAGGGAGGAATATCCCCAAGGACAACAGACAGCGGGGGAGCTATCTGCCAACAGCTGGAGGAGCATGTTTTTAATTCCTGAGGATTTTTTTCTTTTTAATTAATGATACGATTAATAGCTACCTTTTGATAAGCATTTTATTATATGCCAGGCTGTTAGTCCCCGTAACAACCCTATGACACAGGTGTTATCAATATTCCCACTTTACAGATTAGACGTAGTGGATTAAGTAATGTTCCCAATTTCACCTAAAAGTTATATAGCAGAGGTGAGATTTGAATACAGGCCCAGCTCCTGAGCCTTCATCTTTAATTACTCTAAGGAAGTTTTTTAAAAGATGAAGTCATGATGTCTAATGAGAAGCTTTTCTCTGATGAAGAATATAGGATACGTTTAGTGGCATTTTTTTACTTATGTGCATGTGTATATTCCTGTTTCATAGATAACTGCTGATAGATTAATGATGTTCCCATTTCTTAGTCTGATAACCTGTAGATTTGGTCTTGACAAGGTGCACATCTTGTGAGTTTTTCCACGTCCCACAAACTACTCATGCTTTATTACAGAGCCGAGCAAATGTATATGTGGCTCACACACTTGCTGGAACATCTGTGCAAAATATCCTGCACTGGAGGCAGGTAAGGATGCTGAATTTGTAGTCTTTGTTAAGGGTCTTTGTGCAGTTTGTCTGGAATAGTTAAAGGAGGCCCTTTGGACAGCCCACGGGTTATTTCACATTTATTCCAAGATGACTTGTGATTCTGTCAACGCTTTTTCAACTGTGAGCTTGATCTAGAACACTGAAACTTTTCAGGATATGGGAGGAAAGGATTGGCCCTAGGACATCTTTAGTGGACCTTAAAAGTGTGAATTCAGATGGTTCAAGTGAGACCTTTCTCTGTCTTTAGCCATCTCAAAGATGAGGCTGGAGATCACGTTTCCACATTCTCCTTTCGGCTCTTCCAGCAAGACAGTGTGGCCAAGTAGTCATAAAAATGCAAATGTGGACCTAATTACCCAAGGAGATTTTCACAGGAGTCCTTTGTGCCGCAGATTTCACCTAGGTCACAGGAGGGAATGTCCTGATTACCAGTCACAGGAACTGTCTCTAGGCACTGCGTGATGGGTTCCTTCAGAATTAGTTCAAGGACAATGTGACTGCTAATTATTCTTTCACATGTGATGAAGCACTGAACCTAATATTGCTCATTATAGATGATACTATAGAGTGACCCCAATTGGCTGTGGAAATAAGAATGTACATAGGACAGAGAGCTAAGCATCACTAACCTTAGATTCTCACCTACTAAAACTACAACTTTGTTTAAAAAAAAGTGGGAGACTTTTAACTCGAGCAAAAAGTTTTCATAGTGATGATGACACCTATGAGTCATAAATATTGGTCCTATCTGTTTTTCTAACAACTTAGAACCTAGTCAAATTTTTCTTCAAATGTCATTGTTATGTTTTAGTACGTGTGTGAGAGAGAGAGAGAGAGACAGACAGAAAGAGAGACAGAGAAAGAGAGACAGAGAGAGAGAGAGAGATTTTATAATCAAAACCAAACAAGAATTCTACACTGGATTAAATGTTGGTCATCTTCTCCCAGAATCACCATGTTGCACAACTCTAGGGGTTGCTCTCGCATTGTAGCCTACAGAGTTGTGCAGGATATCCCCCTACATAGACTACAATGGGGATACACTTTTTGGAGTTGTATAATATGGTGGTCAAGTATTTCTATAGCACATTTTCCTCTCTGAAAGGACCTTATTCTTGCCTTTACACTCTCCCGAAGATTATCCTAAAGTTGAACCATAGAGCAGCCTCAGCCTTTGTTCTCTGCTTCCCTCACAATTGCAGACTTGGTAGCACATTTTCACCCCTCCTCCCACCGTTATCCCGTGACACATTTGAATGTCATGTAAATTTTTGTTTCCTTTTAGGCAGTGAATTCTGGGGAACTTCAGGCATTTGACTGGGGCAGTGAGACTAAGAATCTGGAAAAAGGAAATCAGGTAACAAAAGCAAATACCATCTGCTGAAAATATATCCCTTTGAAATGTGTGAGAGGGAAGTTATACTGGCCGTTTATTCTAGAAATAGGAGTAAAGTACAAGAATTCAAGTAGAATGGAATACTACTCAGGCATAAAAAAGAATGAAATAATGCCATTTGCAGCAACATGGATGGACAATAGAGATCAGCATACTAAGTGAAGTACATCAGAAAGAGAAAGACAAACACCATATGATATCACTTATATGTGGAATCTAAAATATGACACAAATGAACTTATCTATGAAACAGACTCACAGACATAGAGAACAGACTTGTAGTTGCCAAGGGGGGAAGGGGATGGGGGAGGGGTAGATTGGGAGTTTGGGATTAGCAGATGCAAACTATTATATATAGCATGGATAAACAACAATGTGTCCTACTATACAGCACAGGGAATACAATGGAAAAGAATATGAAAAAGAAAGAATTCAAGTAAAAAGTAATTAGTTCTGGTTCGACTTCATTTGAAAATGGAAAAGTTCAAAGCTTAGCCAAGAGACTTTTTTTTTTTTGGCTGTGTTGGGTCTTTGTTGCTCTTCGAGGGCTTTCTCTAGTTGAGACGAGCAGGGGCTACTCTTTGTTGCGGTGCGTGGGCTTCTCACTGCGGTGGCTTCTCTTGTTGCAGATCACGGGCTCTAGGTGCACAGGCTCAGTAGTTGTGGTGGGCAGGCTCAGTCGTTGTGGTGCACGGGCTTAATTGCTCCACGGCATGTGGGATCTTCCCGGACCAGGGCTTGAACCTGTGTCCCCTGCCTTAGCAGGCAGATTCCCAACCTCTGAGCTACCAGGGAAGCCCAGCCAAGACACTTTTAAGGGTTAAAGAGAACCACTTTTATAATACAGTAGGAGAACTTTTTTGATGGGGCTGCCTCCATGAACAAGGCACGGGGCTTCTTAGGAGCAAGATGGGTAGACTTAGTGAAGGGAAGGGTGTAGTCTGTGGTGGCTGCTAGAGGATCTTTCAAGATTAAAAACAACAAAAACAACAGAAGAAAACCACAAATGCGGATGGCAGGGGTGAGGTTGGCTCATGGTACAGTAAAAAGAGTATTAATGACAAGCGAGAATTATTCTATTAGTTTTGCTTTTGCACTACAAATTTGTATGATCGTGGCTAGGCTGCTTTGATTCTTCAGGGCTCAATCTCTTTCTCTTTAAAATAAAAATTACTGGACTAGATTACGTGTAAGAGTTCTCCCTAGTCACACTTTTGATGAATCTGTAATTTGCAAGTGAAAAATATAAAACAATATTACCCAAGAAAATCTATGTGTGTAATCAATGTTGTGGAATAAAATTTAAAACAAAAGTTATGGAGAATTAGAAATGAGTATTAAACTTTTCTAAGCATAAAAGCTTCACTGAAGATTATTGGTTAGCTTGTGTGAGAATGTAAGCAAATATTGACTACACACATAAAGCTGGAGGGAGCAGAAAACACACACAGGCTAATCTTTGAGAGTCTCATATCACACTTAACATCCACTTCTGTAGATGTACTTCTGTAAATCTAGATATAAAAGTCTCGGAAATTGGACAGACCACTGTCGTGCCTCTGAATAGCAAACCCTCAATCACAGGTACCAGCTACATTTTTAAGATCCTTCTTCATTGTTTCCTAAAATATATCTTTAGAGAAAGCATCCTACTTCCAAGATAAGATTTAATTTATTAACATTTAAGGTCATGAGTTAGAGAGAAAGTGACTTGTGCAGAGCAGGTGCCAGAAAATGGTCATGGAAAGAAAGAGAAAACACACATGCAAAAAGGTGTCATAGACTCACAGAGCCTTAGAGCTACACCTGACATTCAGTTCAGTCTTTTCACCTGTTAGATGAGAAAAACATATTACAGGCTCCATCGAATATTCCAACTTTTCGTATCTAAGTTACTCTATAAAAAACTTCGTATCTAAGTTACTCTACTCTGACCACCAAATTCCAGTATATGTGTGTGGAGGGGAGTTTCTCCACATGAACAAGCAATTCTCCAACACCAGGTGGGTGACTTAGAGTTTAACTCAATTCTGACACTGTCTACCCAGAGATAACATCAGATTCCACAGGTTGAGGGCTCGGGCCCACAAGACTATCCTCCAGTGCGGATGCCAATCTCAAGCCCAGGCTGTCACCTGTGTGTCTGACCCACTGGCTATAATTCAGAGGTTCCCATGACCCCCTTCTCAGGCTGAGGTTTGATTAATTTGCTAGATTGGCTCAGGGAAACACTTTACTTACTAGATTATTGGCTTATTATAAAAGGATATAACTCAGGATCAGCCAGATAAAAGAGATGCACTGAGCAAGGGAAGGGGAGCAGAGCTTCCATGTCTTCTCCATGGGGCCACTCTCCCCACATTTGCACGTGTTCACCAACCTGGAGGCTCTGAACCCTGTCCTTCTGGGGTTTTGTGGAGGCTTCCTTAGAGAGGTCCAACTGGTTAAATAATTGGCCACTGGCGATTGAACTCAATCTCCAGCCCATCTTCCCTCTCCAGAGGTCATGAATGGGACTGAAATTTCCAACTCTCTAATCACTTGCTTGGCTCCACTTCTGGAGCTCAGCGCCCATCCTGTTCAAAAAATCACCTCATTAACGTCACAAAACACGCCTTTATGGCTCCTGTCACGTAGGAAACTCCGAGGGTTATTAGGAGCTCTGTACCACAAATGTGGATGAAGACCACATGCATATGTCTTATTATAACTCACAGTATCAGATGCTATAACTTCAAATTCTTAAAAGCCACAAAAAGAAACGAGGACTGCCGGGATTGGAACCCCGGCTTCCAGGTGGATTTTCTGAGTGAGAAGTGGACCTTGACATGTCTGTTGAAAGTTCTGAGTGTTGGTTAACCTCAAGGGCTCTCAGTCAGCCAGCTTGATCTAGCAGATCTGTTTGAATAAGTGAAGTTCTCAAGACTTAGGAATCCTAGATAACCTTCTTTGGGTGATGTGGGACTGGACTCCGAATTTAATTTTTATCTCCTCTTGATCCAACTCCCTGAGTTCCAGTGCCATTGACTTCCCCATGTTTCTGGAGACACAGTCAAGCTGGGTGTGCCCCAAGGGCTTTCTGTTAGGACAGAAAACCCCTGTGAACACCCAAGTCCTTTTCAGTAGGTTCCATCCTCTTGCCTTTCTCTGTAGAGTATCTCCAAATCTGGCCTCATGAAACTTTGTGAAATTATCTTTGAAAAAGATAGGAGCGTTAACTTTTAAAAGGCACTTTGTGTGTTAAATATTTATTAATAGGAAGGAAAAGAATTGAACATGTAATGTTAAAGTGCTAGGCAATTGAGATGTTTTCTCATTTAACATAGTAAATTATTTCACATATCATCCCCATTTCGCAGATGAAGAAACTGAGGTTCAGTGAGGCTAAGTCAATTTTTTTCCTTCAAGTAGAGGTTCGAGCAGAAACTCTTAATGCAGTTCTATATGGCTTTAGTGCCCACGCACCTTTCATTACAACACAAGGCTTATTTACTGTGTTTATTAGAAAAGTAAATTATGAGTCTGGAAGTCCAAATGTTACCTACAGTTAAAAACTATTCCTTTATTCTAGACAGCTCCTGCAAGGTACAAAGTTAGAGACATGACGGTCCCTACAGCAATGTGGACTGGGGGTCAGGACTGGCTTTCAAATCCAGAAGACGTGAGAATACTGCTCTCCGAGGCGACCAACATCATCTACCATAAGAACATTCCTGAATGGGCTCACGTGGATTTCATCTGGGGTCTGGATGCTCCTCACCGTATGTACAATGAAATAATACATCTGATGAAGCAGGAAGAGACAAGTATTTCCTAGGGAACTGTCAGTGTCAGCTTGTGAAGCATCTGATAATGACAAGTCTTAGGAAAAACCTCATGAAAGATGGGGCCATGAAAGATGGAGGACTTTGAAGATTTCCAGCATTGGAAACCTACCATATTAGTAGAAGGGAAGGCAGAAATACAGTACGCATTCCTTTAGATTTTGTACATTTGGCACTAAAACTGGCATTTAATTTTTTCAATTAATTAAATTACTCATTGGGTGAACATACTTTTCATGTGCTATTATGTGTTCTGCCATCTTGAAGGGTAGGTTTTACCTGACAGCTAGAAATTAGTCTAGACATTCTTTATGTCATTCAGGTAAATTTCCTTAAAACATTTATTTTTTTGTCTACGAGCCACATTTTTGGAACAATAAAATAAAATGACAAATTGGGGTCACAGATCTTAAATCTCTGGATTGTTGTTGAATTTGACAAAATAAGCTAGATGTTTTCACCTTATTGCTACAGATACATAACACTACCTCAGGAAGCCAAGCTGCTTTAACCAAAAAAGAAAAAGAAGGGACTTCCCTGGCAGTGCAGTGGTTAAGATTTCGCCTTCCAATGCCGCGGGTGCGGGTTCATTCCCTGGCCGGGGAGCTAAGATCCCACATGCCTCGCAGCCAAGAAACTGAAGCATTAATCAGAAGCAGTATTGTAACAAATTCAATAAAGACTTTAAAAATGGTCCACATGAAAAAAAAATCTTAAAAAAAAAAAAAAGAAAAATCAATGTACAAATAGAGATGAAAAGGCCAAGTTTTGTAGTTGAGTGTCAGAGAAGATAATTTTGTAGGGTATTTTGAGTTTTCTAATTAATGCAATATGCATTGCGTAAAGCATGCATGTGTATTTCAGTACCTAGGTTCCAGTCCAAGCTTGTTTGAGAGTTTACAGCTTGCTGCTAGGAGAGCTTCTGGTTTCAAATGTCTGGCCCAGGTTTCTGCCTTCAAAAATTAAATGCTGGGAAGAAAGTTTTAAAATGTCATGAGCATAATAAAACATTATGCTTTGATCTTGACAAAGGTACTATTAGACAATCACCCAACTTATTTATAAATCTGGATTTATTTCTTTAGAAAATTGTCCAATATTCACACAGCTTCAAAGACAACACTTATAAATTACATGGCATGGTAATTTTGCAAAACTCTGACACCAAATTGAAGGTATACTGGCAATGTGTTGAAAGTATACTGATGTGTGACGTTTCACTTGTTTTTTCTTTCAATCCTCCGTCACCTGATAACTCAGTTCAATGTGAATGGATCTTAAATAATGTAGAAAGAGATGTTTAAGGGCTTCAGAATCTATATCTACATACAACTACAAAATATGTGCCTTAAGACACTGTGTATAGTTCAATAAATATTCCTGGATTTGATTTTTATTAGACCTTTGTTCTGTTCAAGGACGGTAAATCTTTCATTCTTAGACTATATTTGTTACCACATGGTGTGGCTTAGTCCATGTCTAAAAATATTCATGATTCAGTCTTGCTTTGCAAAATTCAGTCTGTTTTTTTAAAAAAAATAAATTTATTTATTTATTTTTGGCTGCGTTGGGTCTTTGTTGCTGTGCGCAGGCTTTCTCTAACTGCAGCGAGCGGGGCCTACTCTTCCTTGCAGTGCGCAGACTTCTCACTGCGGTGGCTTCTCTTGTTGCGGAGCACGGGCTCTAGGCGTATGGGCTTCAGTAGTTGTGGCTCGCGGGCTCTAGAGCGCAGGCTCAGTAGTTGTGGTGCACGGACTTAGTTGCTCCGCGGCATGTTGGATCTTCCCAGACCGGGGCACGAACCCGTGTCCCCTGCATCGGCAGGCGGACTCTCAACCACTGCGCCACCAGGGAAGCCCCCTCAGTCATTTTTAAATGTGCTTATTTCTGCTCTGTGTCACTGACAGAGGACTTGAGAGAGATATATTGATATTCACAATCTCTCCTCTAGAAGTATAATCCAGACACTACCTCATCATATAGCTCTATTTCTTGTAAAGAATTACTTTATACAAATTATTTACAGTAATAGTTTTAATTTTATGAATAAAAAATAAACAGTACTAACAAGATTAGTAACTGCTTTGCATTCACAAGAGAATCATAAAGCTATTTTTCAATAAACAACTTGATAGTTACATAATGTTTTTCAAAATCAAGACGGCTGTTATTTGTAAATTGATAGCAAAACATCTAGAGGTATGCTGGTACACTGGCTCCTTGGAAAGAAAAACAAGGCTCTGACTTGTAGCATTTGCCAATATCTGTGGTGACAACTGATAGACGATTTTGTTGAGCTGGAATATTTATATACGAATCTCTAAGCCGGCACACATACGCACACCATTCTATACAGATGTGCATGCTTTGATTCTTCCTCAAAGGAGCCTCAGAAGAACAGTTTTTCTCCTGGGGCAGGATATGGATGGGACAGCCTCTTTATAAGAGCAACACAACTGAAAACAGATAACATGGATAACGCTGATCCTCTCCTTTAGGAGAGACTGAGTTTGAAACATCACCTTTTTTTGACTGCAGTGGAGAATCCGACAGCTTTAGTGTTTCCTCTAGAAGGATTTTGACCACAGTGAGCTCCACTGAGCAAAAAAAACCATTAGAAATACAAAGCTCTTCCAAAACATTACCCATGGCAACCATAGTTATCCTCATACCATGGTGACTCCCAGATTGAGTGGTCCACAGACCAACAGTCCAAGATGGAAATAGAATCCAGTCCTTTTTGTACTTCTTCATATGAGGTCATAATGATTATGACGCTTTCCTTAGCAGTAATTCAATCTGGGAAAATTTTAATCTCTGTGCAATATCCAGGGAACTCTCACCATGCTGAGGAGAAAAAGAAATCATAGCTATTTATCTCCAAGAAAGTCAAATGTCAATGCAATGACAATGTCATCCTATTAATGCTAGAACCGAATGACAATGTTGACTGTCATTTGGTTCTAGCATTAATAGGATAACTTGATTCCTTAATGAGGACAATTGATTTGCTCTTAACTTCAGAGGCAATTAATTCATGTCAACACAAAGCCAAAGTTAGAAGGGTATGATGATAGAAGAACCTCAGATCATGGTCCAAAGATCCTTACCTTGTTCTTTATCATGGGGTCTGCATGGGCTGCAAGGAGCAGAGGGATGAGAGTCTGGTTTTTCATTTTGCAGGCATAATGTAGCGCAGTGCAGCCATACTGAAACACAAAGGATCGACATCAGTTGGAATCCTTACACACTGCAGCATATGGCTTCTTTAGCAAGCACTTTTCATATTTTGTAATGTACAGCTAAGCCAAACAAACAGTCTACAAACCATCTTTGTGAAACTACTTCATGCAAGTAAACTTTTGAGAGAAGAAAATGAGTGCAAAGGTTTGGGGCCAAAGGTGAAGACAAAACCTTATAAACAGGGAGAAGTTAGCCGATGGTACTCCTGTTATCACTGTTCTTACTGTCATTTGGATTTCTCTTTGACCTTTGTCCTTATCTTTCCTTAGTTTACAGATGGGGCCCTTCTCACCGGTGGGTTGGGATCTTGGCTGCAGCAGCAGCTGTTAGGATTCATTGAGCACTTACTATGTGCCAGGCACTCTGCCCAACACTTCACATAATGATCCCTATAAGACTGCCAACAAACACATGAAAGAATGCTCAACATCATTAATCTTTAGAGAAATGCAAATCAAAACTACAGTGAGATGTCATCTCACACCAGTCAGAATGGCCGTCATTAAAAAATCTACAAACAATAAATGCTGGAGAGGGTGTGGAGAAAAGGGAACCCTCTTGCACTGTTGGTGGGAATGTAAATTGATTCAGCCACTATGGAGAACAGTATGGAGGTTCCTTAAAAAACTAAAAATAGAATTACCATATGACCCAGTAATCCCACTACTGGGCATATACCCTGAGGAAACCATAATTCAAAAAGAGTCATGTACCAAAATGTTCACTGCAGCTCTATTTACAATACCCAGGACATGGAAGCAACCTAAGTGTCCATCGACAGATGAATGGATAAAGAAGATGTGGCACATATATACAATGGGATATTACTCAGCCATAAAAAGAAACGAAATTGAGTTATTTGTAGTGAGGTGGATGGACCTAGAGTCTGTCGTACAGAGTGAAGTAAGTCAGAAAGAGAAAAACAAATACCGTATGATCCCTATAAGTAAGGACTAGTGATGTTCCCATTTTACAGATGAGGAAACCGAGAGTCCAGTATGTTTAAAACTTGCCAAAACTCACATAGGTAAAAAGTGACAAGCCTAGGTTTACACATAGGCATTCTGACTCCAGCTTAACTACTGACGGTGGAATTTTGTAATCAGAGCCTGCATTTTTCTTAACTCCCCACCAGTGGTGGGGCAGTTCTTTTAAAAATATTCTATATTCAGTAAAAATGTTATTCGCATGAGTTCAGTGACAGAATATAAACAATATCAAGGTTGTCTGATGCAGTAAAAAGGAAAGAAGGAAGGAGGGGAAGGAAGCAGAAACTAAATGTACAAGTGTTTTGGAAAATAAAGCGAGCAACTTTATAGTTGACAAGTAGACTACCCACAAATACCATTTGCAATGTTATTTCAAAGTGACTAAAAATATAAACTTACACAATCTGTAGCATTAACTTCGGCACCAGCGTTAAGTAGCATTCGTACAAGAGACTCATTCTGTTTTGTCTTTGATACCTATGGCAAACAGCAAGCACAAGAACAAGAGAGGTTTATTTACAAACATTGTCTCCCTCTTACGTCTGGACTATTCTAATCAATAGGCTTCATTTTAATCCCAACACCCCTACGTGTCTATGCATCTTTCTTAAACTCTTCCCCACCTCCTCACTGCTCTTTAATATTAATTATGTAAAGTCATGGTTGTCAGAGTGTGGCCCTGGAGTAACAGTATCAGTACCTTGGGACCTAAAAATGCAAAATCTGGGGCCCTACCCCACTCCTGCCAAATCCTACTGAGGATGGAGTCCAGTGGCCGGTCTTTCCCTTCCTTGGTCAAAACCCTTCTATCATCCCATTGCTCCGGGGGCTAAAGCAAAGTCTTCAGCCTGTGACAAGGTGCCATATATTTTTCCCTCTGCTTATGGCCCCAGCCATCTCATCCACAGCCCCGGCTCACCTTGGCCTTGGTTAGTCTTTCATTCCCACCAGGCTCCCCCGTGCCATAGAAGAGCTGCCCTGAATGTTTCTTCTGCTCGAAGCCTCCTTTCTCCTCTTTGCCTGTTAAGTTCATCTTTAATATATCAGCCCAGGCCCCTCTCCCTCCAGGGGCTCTCCCTAACCTACCTGTCCAGGCGACATCCCTCTCCTCTGGGCTCTCCTAACACTGACCACCTCTCTCTACCAACTACCTCATAGGAACTTCACATGTGTTCTGTCACTATTGGATTAATGACTTATTCTTCACAATAGAAGAATAAGTGGCACAGTAGTTAAGAATCTGCCTGCCAGTGCAGGGGACACGGGTTGGAGCCCTGATCCAGGAAGATCCCACATGCCGCGGAACAACTAAGCCCGTGAGCTACTGAGCCTGCGCTCTAGAGCCCGCAAGCCACAACTACTGAAGCCCGAGCACCTAGATCCCATGCTCCGCAACAAGAGAAGACACTGCAGTGAGAAGTCCACGCACCTCAGTGAAGAGAAGACCCCACTCAGTGCAACTAGAGAAAGCCCGCATGCAGCAGTGAAGACCAATACAGCCATATAAATAAATAAATAAATAGATAAATAGATAAATAAATTTTAAAGAAAGAAGAGAAATAGTAGGGAGGGGATTCTTTTTAATATTCAGGATTTTTGCTTTTCCTTCAGAAGATTCTTAAACAAATTTAATTTATTTTTCCTAATAAACATTGCACAGATGATTTTACCATTGACTGATTTACTGGGCTACCTTTCTTCTTGCTTTACTTCAGTCATAGCATTGCATGTATGTTAGAGATGCCATTTGTAGAATACAAACAAAGAGCTTACTTTGTTACTTTTTATTTACACCTCACCAACTTGGCAAAATTTAATGACTCATGCTGTCGATCTCTTACTCATTTGTACTCATTTATCTTTTGCTCTCACAAGTGCTGTACTCACCATGAGGAAATAGCCAATAAGCAGGACAGGCATTAAGAGGATAATGAGTAGATAATCAAAGAAGGTAAATCTTTTCTTCACAGCATAATGCAAGCAGGTTCTCTGTTTCTAAAAAATTAAGAAAATGACTATTTATTAATAAATATTGTTTTAAATTGCATATTTTTAGATTACCCTATCAAAAAATTTAGTCCACACTTTTTATTTTTGTGGTATCCATGGCATCTCTTTCTGTGGAATAATTCTAATTAATAAACCCAGAATTCCATTGGTCAGAATATTGAACACAGTACAGTCTAAAGGAAAAGTTGGGCCATAGAAAGACAAGTGAAATGTACATTTTACGAATCATCAAAAGACAGATTCTCACATTCATTTTGGTTTGGGGAAAAAATACATGGAGATATAAACATAGGACAATTTAGTATGAAAACCTATAGTTACTCCTTAATCATCTATGGTACACAATTATTCATTTTGTGGTTTGTTTACAGGAAAATTTTAACCACATGGCAATTTTTCCATGTTCCTACATGAACACAAGCAGTGCCGGACGAATGGAAATAACTCAATTTAATTCTTCAAATACATGAATAATTATCAGGTGACAGATTTAAGCTTCTAGGAGTTGCGGGGGTTGTAAAACCTCAGAGCCTCATAATCAAAGCAAAGGTAGACCGAAACACGCACAAATAAGTGTAATACAAAACAAGCTATGGTGACTGGAATTCCAACCAAATCAATGAGAAGAGAGGAAAGTCAGGAAGAAAAGAGAAGTTCATTTCTACTCTTCTTAAATAAGAATATTTTTGTTTTTCTAATGGTATCTGTGTTCTCTGTAAAAATTTTGTAAACTAGACAAGAGTATAAGGATAGAATTTAAAATCACCCATTATCCAACAGCCCAGAGTTAACTGTTGATAGTTTGCTGTATCTTCTTCCAGTCTTTAAAATGCATATATGTGGAATTTTTCAGTGTAGGATCATACGGCACATGCAAAATTATACCTGCTTTTTTTTTTCAATTAACATGTAGAATATGTGCATTTTCCTATGCTATTTAATATTTTTAAACATGTAACTGTTATGGCTGCACTGTTTACCGTTCTATGGAGCTGTTCGAATTTATTTAGCCAAACCCTACCTGTTGAACATTTCAAGTAATTTTAACTTTTCATTTTCACAAATAACATTGCTTGACTCCTCATGTATAAAGCTTTGTCAACATTTCTAAATGTGTCCTTAGCATAAGTTTCAAAAGATAGAATTTCTGGCATACAAGGAAGGCATTGATGCCCCTCACACTGTACTGCTAAATTGTGCTCTGGTAAAAGGATAATGATTTAAACTTCCTTCCTGATCAGCATTAGATTTTCTGTCTTAATTCTGGTCAATCTGGCACACCAAAACAAACAAACAACACAACAAAAAGATATCTCTATGTTTTAGTTTAATTTGCTTTCCATACAATCCATCACTCTGTTAGGCATGTATGTACATCTGTACCAACACCAGAGCTTTTTGTTTGCTTGCTTTTAAGGCCTCTGTTCAGTACTTCTGAAGACAACTCAAGTATAGATTTAAGAAACGGGAAAGCACCAATTCAGATTATTAATGTACAAGGATTAGTATTGGGGGAAATGGAAAAGATTAAACCTTTAAAAACCATTGAAAATATTTTTTAAATGGACAGTTGCAAACCAAACACTTCTCATAAAATCTCTGCTAAGGTATCCACTGAAGTCCTTCCCAGGATTTCCATGAGCAGCCTGGCTCAGGTTCTCTGCAAAACAGAGATAAGCATGCCTCCTCAGCCCTGTCCCTGTGTTGACAAACATCTCCCTCCCTCAGCTTCCTAACCAGCAAGTCTCCTGAGAGGGCACAAACCCAGAGACATCTGTCTTGGCCACCCCATCTCACCACAAGGCCAGACACCTGGTTCTTCAGCTGGGTGCTGGGGCAATCATGTCACACTCCACTAAGCAGCCTATCTGTTAGATTAACACAGCCGTGACTTGTTTTTAAACCCAACCCACAAAAAATAGGAAGCACAAACAAGAAAATCCAGTAGTGGACTTCCCTGGTGGCACAGTGGTTAAGAATCCGCCTGCCAGTGCAGGGGACACGGGTTTGAGCCCTGGTCCAGGAAGATCCCACATGCCACGGAGCAACTAAGCCCCTGCACCACAACTACTGAGCCTGCACTCTAGAGCCCATGAGCCACAGCTACTGAGCCCACGTACCACAACTAGTGAAGCCCGCGGGCCTAGAGCCCGCGCTCTGCAACAAGAGAAGCCTCCGCAATGAGAAGCCTGTGCACCACAACGAAGAATAGCCCCTGCTGGTGGCAACTAGAGAAAGCCCACGGACAGCAATGAAGACCCAATGCAGCCAATACATAAATAAATAAAAATTTAAAAATTAAAAGAAAGTCCAGTAGTGATCCATTTTCTGATAATATATTATTACTCCCAATGAGCTAGACTTTAAACTGACTTGGAAGGGAGAAGTGGGGCCCTACAGGCTATTTTCCCTCATTGAATGTACTTGAGTGGGTACAGGGCATTCATAATTATTACAAAGAGTGACTTTTTATATTTACTTAGTGTACTTTAAATGTTGCCTTTACTACGATGCAGATACTGGATGTTCCCATGGGGTTCCGAAAGGATGTGCACGGCATGTCCTGCTCTTCCTTAGTTCTGAAGACTCCAAGTCAGCTAATAATACATATGTAAGTATATTCTTCATGCCTTTCTGTCTGGTTTCAAGTAGCCTCTGGTTCGTGAGCATATTTGTTCTTGGCAAATTTCTCACTGAAATTCTTTTATTCCACAAGCAAATTATAGGACCTTCTGGAGATCAGAACATTGACAGAGTAGGTAAAAATCTAACTAATGAAATAGCACCACCAGGTCAATACTTGTTTTCCAGGAAATCTTTCCTTTTATTTCTGCAATAGTGAGGAAGAGGAGTAGGGAGAGAGGAAGGGCAAAGAAAAGCATGGGGGGGAGGAGGAAAAGAAAGGAAGAAGCTCTATCCAGACAAATGAGTGAGCCTTTTTTTTTTTTTTTTTAGAAATACAAGGACATAATTAGACATGAAACCCACAAAATATGTCTGTTCATTGACCTATGTTTTATTTTGCTTTTTAGCCTGGTAATATGGCCTCAGTGTGTGTCAGTCTCTCTAAAGTAAGGTCCCCCAAAACTGTTGGTATTAGGAGCTACAAACAATAAGCAAATGACATCCACTTCTTCCATTGGTGCGAGGAGAAAGGAGCTGCCATGATCATGGCCTCACCCGGTTTTTGAGGTTCACATCAGCGTTTCTTCTGAGAAGGAAGGAAACGATTCTCAGGTGCCCTTGCCTGCAAGCGCAGATCAGGGGGGTGTCTCCATTAAAGCCATCTTGAACGTTGATACAGTTGCCGTCTTCCCTCACCCACTGCCACACTTGACCCAAGTCATTCTGATAGGCCGCCTGGCAGATGGGCTGAGGAGAGGAAAACAAAAGCAGGTTTTGAAGTATAGAAATAATTAAACCACACCAAGAAAAAAAAATCACCCGACACCTTAAAATCCCATGTTTCCAAATTGTAATCTACTGCTTTGTTGATGAGATTTGGGGTCTCAGTTATGTCTAGCCATAAGTCTAGAACAAGGGTAGGGCCACCAGGGACCCCTTACTATTCCCTAAATTGCCTGGCACACAGGAGTGTTCATTGAATGGACGAATTAGTGAAAAGATGGATGCAATATTGCCAACTCAGTAAGGAAAGTGTGTGTTGAGTTCATGGATAAATGATGCCTGTCAGAAAAGCAGGTTTCTACTCAAGATAAAATTTGCATATGGGAGGAGTTTAGTAATGGGACACTAAGTAATGGGACAAAGACGCGTGGCCCCCTGTACTCAAGGAAATCAGCACAGTGGGAAAGAGCTATTTTAGACAAATAATATACAAATAATGAATTATGCAATTAGCTGCAACTAGATGCTTTTTATTTTAGAAAGCACTATAAGGAATTTTGCAAAGCACGATGGGAGTTTAACAGCAAGATCTGAGCAGACATCATCTTGCCTACTTTCCCTCTCTTCTCTCCCTCTGGACTTTTCTTTCTCTCTTTTTTTTTTTTGGTACGCGGGCCTCTCACTGTTGTGGCCTCGCCCATTGCGGAGCACAGGCTCCAGATGCGCAGGCTCAGCGGCCATGGCTCACAGGCCCAGCCGCTCCGCGGCATGTGGGATCTTCCCGGACCGGGGCACGAACCCATGTTCCCTGCATTGGCAGGCGGACTCTCAACCACTGCATCACCAGGGAAGCCCTGGACTTCTCTCTTTTTTCCAATATCTCATGTTTAGTTTCTTCTACTGGGGCCTCTGCCCTTACTCTACAAAACAAACAAACAAACAAAAAACCAAAAAAACAGCCACTTTTTCACTTCTCTCTTCACCTGGCTAACTGCTAGCTCATCCTTCATGTCAAAACTTATTTTCATTTTATCTGTCTTTCCTGAGTCCAGCATTCCTTCACAGCAACTGGCAAAACTACACCTCTTTTCTTAATTATTTATAATTGTGTGTTGAAAGCTACTGTGAACGAGGAGGGGTTGAGGCCACAGTGAGTGAGGGAAAGCACTGAAGTTTCAGGCTATAAATTCCACATGAATAGAGGCTACTTCACTCCATTCACTGCCATAGCCCCAGCATATATATAACACAGTACTGGGCACATGGTAGGCACACATTAAATAGTTTCAGATTGATTTTAATTAGACAGTATAAGAAAACACTTAGAATACCTGGCACATGAATGATGCTCAGTTTATGGAGGTTATTATAATTGCTTATTAAGTATTAATTAAATTAATTAGCGATATCTGCCAAGAGGTAAAGAAGTGATGGTCAGAGCAGTTGCAGGAGAAATCAGAAAAAGACATGGTCCAGATGCAAAGGAGGCAAATTTTTTTTAAAAAGTTAGAAAATTAAATTAAATTACTAGACATCACATTGTGTTTTGCTGCACGAGGTGTAAAAGCAGCTGAAAAGGTTCTATGCTGTTATAAACTCTGTCTCCACTAGGGGGCAGCTCAGGGTCATAAAAGCACTGACAACAAGTCTATAATCCGAGGGGACGGGAAAACGTCTGTTAGAATTAGCTCTATGGAAAAACCTACTTCATTTTTAAAAAAAATTTCACATACACCAATGAAAATTTGCCACTGATGACTACTACTCACGGGCTAGCACTCGGCAACTGATGGTCTTCTACGCAGAACTTGAAAACAGGTGGCTATAGAGTTAATTTTTCTGCTAAAAAGTAAAATGCCTTCCTGGCTCACTTAGACATCACATACAAATTGTTAATTCTTCTTTTCCTAGCATTTTAATTTATAGTATTTCAAAAGCTGGAGTTTTTCATGTAGTGATCTGACTTTCCAGATTCCCTTTAAAAATTGAAAGATTTGGCAACACTGGGCCCACATGCACACAGGACACCACACAAAGCTCTCTCTGCTCGAGCGCCTCAAAATCTTCCCTGAGAGTTAAGCATAAAGAGGAAAGGAAAAGTGGAGAGTTTTCCTGCAAGAGTCGCACGGGGTCTTGGAGTGTTTCTCAATCCCACTTGAGCAATATTACTTCCAATATTAACCTGACCTTATTTTTCCATCTTTCTTAGGCTGCCTATTTCCTAGACACACAGTTTCTGTGCTTAGCAATACCTGCTAAAAAAAAAGTTTCCAGAAGGAAGATAGAGTTAAGAGAATCAAGTGCAAGGTAAGATTGCTGTATTTGATCACTAATGACCATTCAGAGATGAATCTCATACAGTGTCAGACAAAAGGCAGAATACAGGGGCCTGAGTTCGCGGTCTATGAAGAATTGGAGTGTGATCAGAGAGGAATTCGTGGTAAGTTTGGTAGTGAAAGCTAAGCGGGAGCTAGTGAGTACCCAGAGGGGTGTAGCAGCGTCCAGCCAAAGTTCTGCACATTTATAGGCAAAGTGGTGGCTTCAAGTGGTTATAAATACAGGCACTGGAAACAAACTTTCTGGTTCCAATCTCAACTCTGCCACGAAACAGTTATGTTATTTGGACAACTTACTTAAACAATTTGTGCTCAGTTTCTTTCTCCATTTAATAATCACATCTTCTTTATCAGGTTACAGAAAGGATTAAGCATGACTGTATAGATGAAGCACATAACTCAGGTCTGACTCATAATAAACCCTCAATTAATGTAAGCTACTCTTACAGTTATTTTTAAAAAACATAGCAGCCAGTGAAGATGGGCAGAGGTGGTTATCAAATAAATAATTACTGAAAGAGAATGAAGAGATGATGGGATAGTGAACAAAAGTCGGAAGAATTAACCTTACTAAACAATGACAGTTTGGTTCTAAAGCCAAAGCAAGGGAGGAAAGATAAATATTCAGGATAGAGAGAACTTTACATTAGCTGAATTTTTTGTCAGAAAGTCTGAGCTTTGATCTTCATGCCTTATGCTAACATGTATTTATCATCAATAAATAGATAGACATAGATATTCAATAAACAGCAATTATGTTTAAATACATGAATGGGTTAATGATGTAGGGGAGCAAAATTTGCCACCCCAAAATGTGCCTCTTTGGCATGAGGATTAATTTAGGCTGATTATTTTTAAGAAACTGAAGACTCAGAAAGTCTTTTTACCTCTCCCTCAGCTGCCTAAAGAACTTAGATAAAAGATTCTCTGACATAAATCGTACCAATGTTTTCTTAGGTCAGTCTCCCAAGGCAATAGAAATAAAAACAAAAATAAACAAACGGGACCTAATCAAATTTACAAGCTTTTGCACAGCAGAGGAAACCATTATAAAAAAAAAAGAGAGAGCCTACAGAATGGGAGAAAATATTTGCAAATTATGCAACTGACAAGGGCTTAATCTCCAAAATATACAAACAGCTCATACGGCTCAAAAAAACAAACAACCCAATTGAAAATGGGCAGAAGACCTTAATATACATTTCTCCAAAGAAGACATACAGATGGCCAGTGGACACATGAAAAGATGCTCAACATCACTAATTACTGGGGGAGGGATAAATTGGGAGATTGGGATTGACATATACACACTACTATATATAAAATAAGTAATTAATAAGAACTTACTGTATAGCACAGGGAACTCTACTCAATACTCTGTGATGACCTATATGGGAAAAGAATCTAAAAATGAGTGGATATACGTATATGTATAACTGATTCATTTCACTGTACAGCAGAAACTAACACAACATTGTAAATCAACTATACTTCAATAGAAATTAATTTTTAAAAATCACTAATTATCAGAGAAATGCAAATCAAAACTACAATGAGGTACCACCTCACACCAGTCAGAATGGCCATCATTAAATAGTCTACAAATAGGGACTTCCCCTGTGGTCCAGTGGCTAAGACTCTGAGCTCCCAATGCAGGGGGCCTGGGTTCGATCCCTGGTCAGAGAACTACATCCTGCATGCCGAAACTAAGAGTTCGCATGCCGCAACTAAAGATCTCACATGCCACAACTAAAAGATCCTGCATGCGGCAATGAAGATCCTGCGTGCTGCAACTAAGGCCCGGCTCAGCCAAATAAATAAATAAAATTTTTTTGAAAAGTCTACAAATAGCAAATGCTGGAGAGGGTGTGGAGAAAAGGGAACCCTCTTACACTGTTGGTGGGAATGTAAGTTGGTGCAGCCACTATGAAGAACAGTATGGAGGTTCCTCAGAAAACTAAAAATAGAACTACCATATGATCCAGCAATCCCACTCCTGGGCATATACCTGGACAAAACTATAATTCAAAAAGATACACGCACCCCTATGTTCATAGCAGCACTGTTCACAACAGCCAAAACATGGAAACAACCTAAATGTCCATCAACAGATGAATGGATAAAGAAGACACGATACATACATACAGTAGAATACTACTCAGCCATTAAAAAAGAACAAAATAATGCCATTTGTAGCAACATGGATGCAACTAGAGATGATCATACTAAGTGAAGTAAGTCAGAAAGTGGAAGACAAATACCATACGATATCACTTATATGTGGAATCTAAAATATGGCACAAATGAACCTGTCTACAAAACAGAAACAGACTCACAGACTGTTGGTTGAAATCAGACTGTGGTTACCAAGGGTTGTGGCTGCCCAGGGGTGGCGGCGGGGGTGGGGGGGGAGGAGAGGGATGGACTGGGAATTTGGGGTTTGTAGATGCAAACTATCACATTTAGAATGAATAAACAACAAGGTCCTACTGTAGAGCACAGGGAACTATATCCAATCTCCTGGAATAAACCATAATGGAAAAGAATATTAAAAATAAGAATGTGTAAAACTGAGTCACTTTGCTGTACAGCAGAGACTGGCACAACACTGCAAATCAACTCTACTTCAATTAAAAAAAAACAGGGGTGAGGGGGCCCTGTTCTGGAATAGAGCTTTCAGCAGAGATCTCTGCAAAGAGCATGGGGGAAACCCAGCAGGGCCTAAAGATCAGAGTCCACTCTGTGTCCCATTGTCTCTGCAGGCCCAGCAAACATTTACTTACCAAACATCTGCTTTTTCATCTTTTGTGAATTACCTTCCCCCTCTTCAAAGTCCCAAATCACTACCCCCAACACCCTCTCTGTCTTTAGCTGAAGATGGTATTTAATGTGAGGGTTTCAGCCATTTTGGTGAGTTATTCAGTTTTCCTGGGTCTCTCCCAAGTATACATGTTATTAAACTTTTGTTTGATTTTGTCCTATTAATCTTTCTCACATCCATTTAATTCATAGACCAGCCAGGAGAAGAGGAAAGGTACGTGCCTGGCTTTCAAAATAGCTGATAACTGGGTACTAGAGGCCCACCCCAGTCCCACTTTGTATCTCCCTTTTCCAGGCCCTAAAATTTAAGTGCCTCTGGGGAGCACAAGACACGTTTAGTTTGTTGATGATTAACTAAACTATTCTGTATGGGTTATTTAACATAACCGTGTTTTACACTGCTCCAAGTAAAATAGGTATCACAGCTGGAAAAATATTTGACATTATTTTAGTACCATGGAGGAATCTGAGCTGCTTGCACTGTAATAGAGGTGCTGAAAAGCAAAGTTCCCCCACCATCCCCACTTTCAGTAATGCTTCCCCTGAAGTATAGTGGATCCTCCCTAATTGTCAGTCTAAAGAAAGAGACTTTGGAACTCTGCCTTGATAAGTTGCTTATTAACCATCTCCATGCTGAAGCTCCCCGCATTTAAAATGTTCCCTGGGCTTCCCTGGTGGCGCAGTGGTTGAGAGTCCGCCTGCCGATGCAGGGGACACGGGTTCGTGCCCAGGTCCGGGAAGATCCCACATGCCGCGGAGCGGCTGGGCCCGTGAGCCATGGCCGCTGAGCCTGCGTGTCCGGAGCCTGTGCTCCGCAGTGGGAGAGGCCACAACAGTGAGAGGCCCGCGTACCGCAAAAATAAATAAATTAATTAATTAAAAAAACAATAAAATGTCCCCTAACAATTTCTGAGGAGAATCTGTGGTTTTTGATGCAACACGGTTCGGATAGTGTACAAGATAAACATGTACACTAATGAAATATCTTCCCAGAAAAGGCAAGAAGATGTTTTCTTCCTCTTCAACTTAGGAAATCTTAGGGAATGATAATGAAGGCTTTATTTTATTCGTACAATAAATCTCAAGCCTTTCCTTCTGATGACTCATTTCTTCGCATACTGTGATTTAAATTTCTTAGTAAATTCTTTCTTTCAGATAAATAAAAAAGGCACAGGAATTTTTTTTTTTTTGGTCTTAGGTCCACTTAGCCTTTATGTGACATAAAGGACAGTCCCAGCAGTGGTTGGATTATGAGGATAGTAACAGTGAAGGGCAAATCAAGGAAGGACACACATTTATCTATTTTCTATTCCTTCTCCAACAAGGTCTTTTTGAGAACATGACATCTTCACGGCCAGGAAGTTAAAGAAGCTTCATTACCACACTTGAGACCTGAGAAGCTCTGAGGCCAGGGCAGGGCAAGAAAGCCTTTGCCTCCAATCGTGAGGAGAAAGGGTGGAGGAAGAGTGGGTTCTAGCTGCTTGATCTAGCAAATCGGAGGCCCTGGTATCTCCCTACTACCTCAGACCACCAAAGACGTAAATGCAGGGCTTTGAGGAAGCAGTAGTGTCACTCTCACTGCCTCCTGGCCTCCAGGACTTTCTGCCAAACAATGGCTGCCCAAGGGTGGGGATGACCATGTTAAACTGACATTATTTAGAATTACTGGAGCACCGTGATGACAAAAAGCAAATCTACCTTTAGTCAGTAATATTAGTCTCTAAATTCGGAATAGACAATAAAACATCTTATTGCCTGTACCTAGATGAACTGCTTTCACCCATACCTTTCATATACCACTCAGTTATTCCAACTGGCCCAACTTCCCATGCTTCAGATTCTCCATACGTACACCCCTTGTCCAGAACACGCTCCCCAAGATTCCCAAGACTAGATTCGTATTCCTCAGAGTTCAGCTTGAATGTCATTACCTCACTGGGACCTTTCAGGTCAAACCTAATTACATATACACACCCCTCTTATATACTCTCTCTTTATCCTGTTGCTTCCTTGACTTCTCTTTCACTACTTACAATTATTTTTTTTAAATTTGTGTATTCATTTTACATTGGTAGCTCCAAGAGGTCAAGATCTACTCTTATTCATTTATCACTAAGTACCAGGAGCTAGCATGTGCCTGGAATATAGTATGTGATCAATAAATATTGTTGATTAAATAAACGGATGACTGAGTGAATGAATAAATATTTACAAGTGTTTAGTGATGGTTTCTGTTCATACATTGAAGTTATCATTTCCTTTTTAAAATGTGATTATCACTTGTAAAATACTTAAAATATACAAGGAAAGAATCAAGAAATCAATTGGGATAGAAGCTATTTGGTGCTCTTTTTTAAATATACAATGCCAGGGCTTCCCTGGTGGTGCAGTGGTTAAGAATCCGCCTACCAATGCAGGGGACACGGGTTCGAGCCCTGGTCTGGGAAGATCCCACATGCTGCAGAGCAGCTAAGCCCACGAGCCACAACTACTGAGCCTGCGGGCCACAACTACTGAAGCCTGCGCACCTAGAGCCCATGCTCCGCAACAGGAGAGGCCACCACAATGAGAAGCCTGCACACCAAAGTGCAGAGTGGCCCCCGCTCGCCGCAACTAGAGAAAGCCTGTGCACAGCAATGAAGACCCAACAAAGCCAAAAATAAATAAAATAAAATAATTTTTTAAAATAAATAAATAAATAAATATACAATGCCAAAATCTTGAAAGGATTCAATACACAAACTAAGTAGATAGAGATTGTGAGGGGGGCATTTTTTTCAATTGCCTTTGCCTTTCCTTTTCCCTTATCATGGAAGGACACAATGCTTCATGCTGAACCCGATCTCACCCAACTATCCTGTTTTACATATCAAAACTGTGACCAGAAGAGGTTAAGTGATTTACCCCAACTGCCCCGAGTTTCTGGCACAATAGGGACTAAATTCTAGGTTTCCTGGGTTTCCAGTCCAATGGCCTTCCCATTCATTGCATCTCTATTCCTGTTCCCCCTGAGTTCTCCTCCTCGATGGTACCAGCTCTCTCAAAAAGCCCTAAATTGCTTTCTCTGGACACTGTATATTTCAGTATGATCCCCTTCTTCTTTAAACCATATGCCCTTTTTCTATGGTAACATCTTCCTGTCTGAAAAACAGATATATTCCTAAAACATTAATATTAAGAGTGTGTGTATGTGTGTGTGGGTACCACTGTTCATAGGTAACTTTAACATTAGACTTTCCCCAAGTTTAAAGGGATACATGATTGTAATATAATCTTCTAGATATTCCTTTTAAGGCCTTGTTTTCCCAGCTGACAAGGACAAGAGCCTGGAGAAGATTCTATAGATCTAAGCACAAATTCTTGAGCTCTTTAAGTTCTTATACAACTTCCTTCCTTCTAATTTTTGTAATACTTTGCAGTGCGCAACACTTCTCTACAGGGTGGGAGTAAAATGTACCTCATTGGAACCTGGATTTAGCTTACCCTATTCTTCTAACAAAGGGGAAAGGACAATAGTGTAACTTCGTGGGGAAGAGTGCTGGCAAAAGAGCAGAGTGGTTAAGACTGGCTTATTTATGGAGGGTGACATGCCTGTTGAGAGAGCTTTAGGGAAAGAACTTAGCATGTTCATCAGGACATGAGCACAACTTCCCTGATTGTACACAGGTCTCTAGCCAGTAAGTACTTTTTAGCTGCGTAACTCTAGGCCAGTTCCTGAAACTATCTTTGCCTCAGTTTTTTCACTTGTAAAATAAGGATAATCACAGTGACTCTCTTATATGGTTGGGTGAGTATTAAATGAGTTAATACACTTAAAATGTTTAGAACACAGCCAGGCACATAATAAAGGCCTAATTAAATACTTATTATTATTGTAAATAGTATGAACAGGTATGTGTGATAAGGGTTTAAATCAGCGGTCCCCAAACTTTTTGGCACCAGGGACCCGTTTCATGGAAGACGATTTTTCCATGGACCGGGGGAGGGGGGGATGTTTTCGGGATGATTCAAGTACATTACATTTATTGTACACTTTATTTCTATTATTATTACATTGTAAGATATAATGAAGTAATCATACAATTCACCATAATGCAGAGTCAGTGGGAGCCCTGAACTTGTTTTCCTACAACTAGGTGGTCCCATCTGGGGGTGATGGGAGACAGTGACACCGAAGCCTGTTGCTTATGTCCAGTCTGCCCCGTAAGATGCAGCTTAATTGTCACTTGCCACTCACTGATAGGGTTTTGATATGTCTGCAAACAATTGATTTATTATGGTCTCTGTGCAGTCAAACCTCTCTGCTAAGGATAATCTGTATTTGCAGCTGCTCCCCAGCGCTAGCTTCACCTCCAAACATCAAGCGTTAGATTCTCATAAGGAGTGCGCAGCCTAGATCTCTCACACGTGCAGTTCACAGTGGGGTTCGTGCTCCTATGAGAATCTAATGCCACCGCTGATCCGACAGGAGGCGAAGCTCAGGCAGTGACGCGAGTGATGGGGAGCGGCTGTAAATACAGAAGAAGCTTCGCTCGCTCGCCTGCCTGCCCGCCGCTCACCTCCTGCTGTGCAGCCTGGTTCCTAACAGGAGTTGGGGATCCCTGGTTTAAATGAATCAGCCCTGTTTAAAAGTCTGGCCTGCATAGCTGGGGGTGATCAATCCAAGCTTAGTTCTCTCACTGAGCTCTAAGCGTATCCTCTACTGCAGAGGTTAGGACCCACTCTGGGACACCACCTCATTCTCTCCTTCTTTCTTACACATATATTAGAAACAACCTAAATGTCCATCGATGAACACATGGATAAAGAAGATGTGGTACATATACACAATGGAATATCATTCAGCTATAGAAGGAACAAAATTTTACCATTTGCAAAAACAAAGATGGACCTTAAGGGTATTATGTTAAGTGAAGTAAGTCAGACAGAAAAAGATAAATACCATATGCTCTCACTTTTATGTGGAATCTAAACAACAACAATGAAAAACGACAAACCAACAAGCACACACACACACACACACACACACACAAAAGCACATGAATATAGGGACTAGATTGGTGGTTGCCTGAGACAGGGCAGCAGGTCGGAGGTGTGAGAAATGGGTGAAGAGGGTCAAAAGGTGCAAATTTCTAGTTATAAAATAAATAAGTCATTGGGATGTAATGTACAGCATGGTGACTGTAGTTAATAATACTGCGTTGCATGTTTGAAAGCATCTAGGAATGTGGATCTTGAAAGTTATCATCAAAAAAAAAAAAATTTGTGGGCCTCCCTGGTAGCGCAGTGGTTGGGAGTCCGCCTGCCGATGCAGGGGACACGGGTTTGTGCCCCAGTCTGGGAGGATCCCACATGCCGTGGAGCGGCTGGGCCCGTGAGCCATGGCCGCTGAGCCTGCGCGTCCAGAGCCTGTGCTCCGCAACGGGAGAGGCCACGACAGTGAGAGGCCCACGTACCACACACACACACAAAATAAATTTGTAATTATGTGTGATGACAGATGTTAATGGATTTATTGTGGTGATCATTTTGCAGTATATACAAATATTGAATCATTCCTTTGTGCACCTGAAACTAATGTTATGTCAATTATACCTCAATAAATATATATATATGCTATATATATAAATAGCATAACTATTAGCAATGCAAGGCTCCAGAGGGTAGCAGACTATGCATCCCGATCTACACCTCTTAGTGTAACAGTTATTTTGAGCTAAAGGCAATTGAGAAGAAGCAGATACAAAGAATGTTCTCTGCCCTCCCCCTCTTTAGCTAAAAGCAGGACATAAATATGTGAAGGTGTTGCCCCTTCTCTGTCTACCAGGAAGGACAAAATTACCTTTGTCAGCCCAGAGAAGTCACCAAAGTAATCTACAGAGTAACATTTCTAACTAGCCCTTGTCTTCCATTAGCTCCCCTACATATTTGGCTTCCCTCAATTTGCTGCCTTAGAAACTCAAAGTACTTTTCCTTTGTCTTGCCACTCCTCTAAAAATTTATTTTTCTTTTGTTAAGATGCTATGTGAGCCCAAGTTCTAAGTACCTCTTTGAGTTACTCAAAGTAGTATCACTTGTGATACTGAGTTGCATAGAAACACCATTTATCCCAACACGACTTAAGACTATTGAGAAATAAAATATTGCCTGTCATATCAGTAAACAAAGGATGTCACAGTTATCAGCGATTGCAGTCACCACCAGCCACCAAAGGTGAGTCGGTGAGCCCCGAGGGAATTTAGGAAGGAAACAAAGAATACCTGCCATCTAGCAGCCATCAGACTGCAGCCACTCCAAAGGTGAGCCCTGTGGAAACTCAGGATATGAAAACACAGGATCCTGGCCCCATATAGCTGAGGTGCGTATCAATGGAGTGATTTTAGTGAGTCCAGACTCTTGCATCTTCCCATACATAGAAAAGCACTAAATTCCTTAACTTGACATATCTAGTTTTCTTTTATTAACAGTAACTTTTTCTTCCTACTACCTGCCCTTTGTTGCAAAACTCCTATCTGTCCTAGTTCACCCTCGCCTCCTTGGAGCAGTTTTCTCAGGGTTATTTGAGATGCTGCCTCCCGGGCATGAAGTCCTCAGTGTGTCTGCTGAATAAAACATAACTCTCAATTTTTAGGTTGTGCATCTATTATTTTAGTTGACACTATCTTTGATTCAATGTTAATTATGAGCTTTGAATAATTACTTATGAGCTTCTAGGTAAGTTAGGGTCTTTTAGGGGTGTGTGTATACGTGTGTGCGTGTGTGTGTGATTGTTGTATTTGCTTTCAAATATCATAGTAGATTCCACATTGCTTTGTCCTCAATATATCTGAAAAGTGAAAAGTTCATTCCACTTCTGGGGATATTCTCACTGATACTTATAAGTATCAACGCCTTGCCTTGACTCAACCACTTGCCAAATCCACACCCCATCAACAAACAATTACACGCAAAGACTTCCTTAAGTAATTATTTCCAGGACCTGGACTGTAGGCTACAGTCTGGGTTCGCACCGCATGGTCCAGGGCCAACAGCATATTGCAGAGCTGAAATGCATTATCTTATGCCCTACCCAGACCTACAGAATAATAATCTGCGTTTGAACAAGATCTTTGAGTGATCTGTGTGCACATTTAAATCTGAAAAGCACTAGCCAGAGCAGTGTTTCTCTCCCAGGGGTGGTAAACTGATCACCTACCTCAGAATCACTTGGGAGGCTCCCCTAAAAAGCAGGTTTCTGAACCGTACCTCAAACTGAGTGAAACAGACTCTCTGGGGTAGGGGCCCTTGAAACTGCATTTTCACAAGTTCCACTTCCTGGCTCTTAGGCAATCTAGGGCTTAAGAAAGGCCAGAGGGGCCTCCTGGGGCTTCCCTGGTGGCGCAGTGGTTGAGTGTCCGCCTGCCGATGCAGGGGACACGGGTTCATGCCCCACTCCGGGAAGATCCCACATGCCGCGGAGTGGCTGGGCCCGTGAGCCATGGCCGCTGAGCCTGTGCGTCCGGAGCCTGTGCTCTGCAACGGGAGAGGCCACAGCAGTGAGGGGCCCGTGTACCGCAAAAAAAAAAAAAACAAAAAAGAAAGGCCAGAGTAGCATTTTAGAACATTACATGTGTTGACATTTTCATATATGTGAGTTTTCACTAGCCTAAAGTCACTGGGCAAGACATATCTAGAAACATAAACTAATGAAAGAAAAGTTGACTACAGAAAGACACACACACACCCCTGGCATTAGACATAACTGCCAACACTGAGAAACTGCCTTTAGTATTAGAAGAAGCACCCAGAGCGGTTCTGTTGAGCGTCTGCAATGAAATGCAGACCGACCGGTTATTTGTGTCAGAGACGAAAGGGAGCAAGTCATGAATAATAACGTCATTACACCTCTTGGACTCTTGTTGAAACATCACTCTCTTGTACTCCTTTGAAACGTTGTTAAAAATCTATTTGATTCTAATAGGTTACTCTCAATACAGGAAAAAGCATTTCTGTATCCATCAGCTGTGAAAAGAAAAAACTCAAAATATCAAAACTACATTCTGTTTTTATCTTTCTTCTATACAGGGATAGACTTTATTAGTAATTGCTAGAGGTGAAAATCTCCTTTCAAATATCAAGCGGAAAGGCATTACTCTATACACACATTTCCATAAAAGAGCCAGGCTATCTTTAGTCTGTTCAGAAAATCCAGTTGAAGACAATTTTTACTTGTCCTCTAGATGTTTGACATCAGAAAACACAACTCCATTAACTCTCTTTTCCTAAATTTCATTTTACAGATCCAGATTACCCCCTCAAACATCTGGACATCATGACATGTATACTATATGGCTCTCTACAAGCTACTATCTAGCTAAAGTTTTAGGATTGCAAAATAATTTGCCTTAAAATATTAAAATATCAAAAAGACTAGCACACTGGACTTTGTTTTGACTTAAGGCTCTTACAGAAAGTTAGACAGACGAAAAGGAGACATTAATAGGGATAGGAAATTCCATTTGAAAAGCATGAGCGATTTTTAACATCTTGGGAATCTTATTTCCAGAGAGGTTACATACCTCAGAGTATAGGATTCCCATGCTGGTCCTTCACAGAATTATTTCACAGCTTCTTGAATCTTCTGGAGGTATTTCCAATTAACATCAAAATCCTTCCCAGTCAAGAGAAAGGTCCATAGAAGCCCAGGTCGGTGGCAAGTCCTTTCTTTCCACACCTGTGAGTGTTCTTCCAGCCACCTACACAGCAACACACCTTCCAGAGAGCCCAACCCAATGAAACAAGGGCATTAGTTTACCGTGTAATGAATCACCCAAGTTGCGCATCATCTAATGTTACAACCCTGAGGAACCGGTTTCTGAGTCATACCTACTCTGCCAGTGGTGACATGTGGAAAAAAAGGAAGCAAAGACGAGGGGGGAAGAAAAGTTCTCACACGGGCAGAAAGGACTCAGGGCTCAAAACAGGATATTGTGTTTAGGACATTTCCTAATTGAAATCTGGTTTTCAGTGGCTATTGACAAAGGCTAAGTGCAAACAAACTCGCTTGTTAGAACCATATATGTCTGCATAGGACTTGACCTTCATGAAAAATAATCTTTAAAACTGATGGATTATTGCTATCTTTATGCACACATAAGTTTATTTATTATTCCTTGATATTTTTATTAATATAGACTAATTAAAATAATAAAGTCAATTTATGAGCTATAGTATTTTATATATATAAATGTGCTCATAATCACATTCAAGGGCATCTTTGAGTAAAGTTTGAGCAACCCAAATTAAAAAAACCTAAACCTGGGCTTCCCTGGTGGCACAGTGGTTGAGAGTCTGCCTGCCGATGCAGGGGACGCGGGTTCGTGCCCCCGTCCGGGAAGATCCCACATGCCGCGGAGCGGCTGCGCCCGTGAGCCATGGCCGCTGAGCCTGCGCGTCCGGAGCCTGTGCTCCGCAACGGGAGACGCCACAGGGGTGCGAGGCCTGCGTACCGAAAAAAAAAAAAACAAAAAAAAACCCTAAACTTAAAAAAAAAAAACCTAAACTTTTTGAAATATCAGTCCCATTTACATTCTAGTGAATTCAATTATACTAAAAGGTTTAAATTACACTTATAGTATTACCATATTTGATTTTCCTTTATAAGCGCTTTAATTCTGAGCCTAGAGTAATATTTTCCCAGCTAAACAATCTTGTAAATCTAATAAACTAAACTTACTCTAATATAATAAATATTAAGTCATCCTAAACATTCTAATACTGTTTTCAAATTTAGTCAATTTATAACATTCCATTTTAAAATCATAAGTCTAAAATCAATTATTCTATTATACATCAATTACTCTCTTAGACATTTTAAATGGAAACACCAGGCCACTTGTGTGCTAACGTGCGAACATGCCAAGTCTCTTAAACATCCAAGATATTTTATATACCAAATATGATACCAAATATTCACACATTTTCTCTGAACTTAACACAATCACAGCAAAGTGCTAAACTTTCCCAGAATTAAAACACCCATACACACACCCGTGAGAGAAAGCGTTCAACCATCCCAAGCAAACTGATGTGATCAGTTAAGGTTCTTTGTGGCCAAGATTTGGCGCCAGGATCCATGCCTATATATATTTTTATGACTTAGCTTTGGGACCAACCTCCCAGGAGTTTTAAGAATTAGCTAATTCTTCTGTTGGATACGGAAGCCTGCAATACCCACTAAGATTGCAGCTGACTTCCTCTTTGGCTTAGTTTCATTTTGCATTTCTTTATTTCCTAAGACATTTAAGTGTCTTTCCCACTGACTTAAATCCTTCACTCTCTTATGCAAATCTCTCATAATCCCCTTTAGCTTTCTTTGTAACCTCTTCTAACTAATTTGTAGTTTCTGCAAACTCTTTTCACCCTAACTGAACTCAAAAGTCTTTAGGGAACTCCCTGTCAGTCCAGTGGTTAGGACTCTGTGCTACCACTGCAGGGGACACGGGTTCAATCCCTGGTCAGGGAACTAAAATCCCACCTGCCATGTGGTGAGGCCAAAAAAAAAAAAAAAAAAAAGTCTTCTCTAATTTCTTATCAGGACCGCAACTCCTCTATTTGGATTCTGCATCTCTCCCTTGACTGCATCTCTCCCTTGAAGGTGTAAGGGATCAGGACAAGCTTCCCCAAAATGTGCCACTTTGACATGAGGATTATTTTGAACTAAAGGCAATCAAGATCCTGTGGGTTCAAGGGAAACTACTGCCCCTCCCTTAACTACCTAGAAGAACTTAAGTTGGGGATTTTTCCCAGAAAAATGTTATTACTGGAGGTAAATTTTATCTAAGTGGCCCAATTAATATGGCAGGGCAAATATTTAATTACTAAACATGTCCTCTTTTTATTATTATCCCATGAATGAACTTCCTGTCCTTGGAAGCCCCAGGTCCCTGTCCCATTCCCTAGCTCAGGATGGCACACATACCTTATTTTACTTTTCTGTCACTGAACCTCTCATATATGTTGGGTTCCTATACGTACAAAATTTAATCTGATTTTTTTCCTGTTAATCTGTCCTCTGTCAATTTAATTCTTAGACCAACCAGAAGAACCTAGATGGGTAGAGGAAAGGTTTTTTTCCTTCCTGACAAAGGGTAGCAGAATGTGTCACCCTAAAATATGTCTTTTTAGCATAAGGATTATTTTGAATTGATTATTCTTGAAAAACTGCAGATCTCTGAAAGCAGTAGAATTTACCCTTTTGTAAGGGAGATTTACATTTATGAGGGAAATCTCCATTTGTAAAAGTGTCTCCCTCACCGTACCAGGAAGAAAAGGATGACTTCTGGAAATTTATCAGTGGAGAAGGCAATGACTTAAATCTGCATAACACCCTTACCCTTGTTTTCTGTGCTTTTCTTGGTCACCTCCCATAACTGCCCCTCCCTCAACATCTTCTTTTCTCTTTAGCTGAAGGAGGTATTTAAGGTGGTGGCTTGGATATCTCCAAGAGTTTTCCTGGGTCTCTCCCATGTGTACATGAGGTGTACCTGTTATTAAACTTCTGTTTGATTTCCTCTTGTTAATCTGTCTTTATTACAGGTGGATTCTCAGCCATAGAACCTAGAAGGGTAGAGGGAAAATTCTTTTTCCTGCCCTACAGTCTGGTTCTAAAGGCACAATACTTATTATAATTGTGAAAGATGAAATGTTTGAATGGATGGATGACACTAAAAACAAAGTAATAAAAAAGCAGTTGATTCATTGCAAGTGGTGAAACACTTGTCTCTAGGCCAGTGAACATTGACCAGGGATGATTTTTTTCCCCAGGTAAGACTGCCAGATCTAGCAAATAAAAATACAGGGCACTCTCTGGAGACATTTTTGGTTGTCACAACCAGGTGTGGGCATGATACTGGCATCTAGCAGATGGATGCCAGGGATGCTGCTAAACGTCCTACAGTGTACAGGGCAGCCTCTCACAGACAAGCATTATCCTGCCCAAAGTAGTGCTAAGGTAGAAAAAACCTCTTCTAGGCCAACAGGAGAATTAAAGATGAAGAAAGAGGACTTGGATCACTTACACTGTGAGAATGGAATATAGTCATAGAGGAGGAAAGAAAACCTTTTTCTTCCTACCCTTCTAGGTTCTTGCTGGGGTTCAACAAAAGACAGACCAACAAGAGAACAGCAAAGGGAAGTTTGTTAGCCTATATATCTTATATATACATGAGAGAAACTCAGGGGATGTGGAACTCCAAGAAGTGTTTAGAATTTACGACTAGATACCATCTTAGGCTAAAGGAAAGGTGTTTGGGACTTCTGGGGAAGGTTGGAAGGGGAGCGGAGGCAAGTTATGGAGAGGTGGCAGGAAAAGTGAGGTAAACAAGGGTTGAATAATAAAGTTTGTCAGGCAGATTTAAGTCAATGCCCCCTTTATTGCTACAAGTTGTTCAGTGTCTTCTACTAATGTCAATTTCCTTTATAGATATAAATTTCCTTCACGAAAGGAAAACTTGTATCCTGTTTTTAAATCTTGTCTTGCATCTGCTGGTTCTCAATGGCCTTTGGCTCAAAAAAATAATCCATATGCCAAAGAGGCGTATTTGGGGTTAGCGTGTTCTCATACCCCTCATGGTGAAACTGTCCTAATGAGGTCTGAGAAACAGATAATTTTTTTAAATTGTTTAAGTTTCACTAGATGGCAAACTGAGCCATAATTACAAAAACAGAAGAGAAAAAGTTCTAGGAAACTATTTTCACACATGAACATCTATCAAGAAATAATATTTGAGTCAGACACTACAGGCTTAAAATTAAAGATGTCCATTTCCTATGGCTGTGTTTATAGCCAACCCCAGCTGACCAGCACCTAACTCCCTGTGAGGAAAAAGAGGCTCCTTCAAGGTGTAAACCCAAAGACTTGACCCCCAAGAGAGGTTCAGTAGAGCATACCTAGGGATCTTAACCCACCACATTATCTAATGGCTCCCACTGGAAGCACCTGATTAAAGGAGTGTCATGATCAGAATTTCATTTATATAATAAAGCCAATACTCTGGCCAATGTGTGGAGAGTGGATTTGAGGCAGACAAGAGAGAAAACAGCAAGACCAGTTAGGAGGCTACTGCATTAGGTCAACTGAGAGATTATGGTACCAAACAAAGGCAGAAGAGCAGCAGTGGGGATGGAGAGAAAAGGAGGAACTCTGAAGGACGTAGGGTGCCACGTCAGCAAACCCAAACTTACATAACTTTCGTGTCCTTGTAAATGCTCTGCTTGACCAGAAACACAGTATTTCCAGCCAGTCAGTCCTCAAACACCAAGAATCTGTTCTGATATCCTTGTTCTAAATAAGGTTAGATATGCAACCCCAGGGTAATCAATTTAAGCCAAATACATTTTCCTTATGCCCTAATTGACCTGCTAGCCTTATGAAGAACTCACCAACCTCCTAACCAATCATGCCCTATTTCTGTGTTGCTGCTTCTAATAACCTATACAACTCACTCCTGCCCAAACATCCTTGGAAAGAGCACTGCTTCGGAGGCACCGTAGTCCTCCTATCCATTGATCGTTTCCCCTTAAATAAAGGACATAAAACGAAACGGTTTTATTTTCGTCATTTGACAGCTACTATCTCCCGGCACCAAACACACTTGTTTATATTTTGTTCTGTGATGCTGACACTCGCTCTCTGTGGACTCTATTTCTTTTCTCCCCACTGACCTCATGTTAGGTTCTCCCAGTAGGGAGCCCTCAAGGGAGACTACAGGCTAAGGAAGGAGAAAGAGAGCGGCTCATTCCATGTTTGCTGATCCTATCAGTTTATTTAATATTTTGGCCCAGTCGCACGCTGCATGTGGAATCTCAGTTCTCCGATCAGGGATGGAACCCGTGCCCCCTGCAGTGGAAGCGTGGAGTCTTAACCACTGGACTGCCAGGGAAGTCCCTTGGTCCAGTTTCGTTTCACATTCCCTGAACCGGCCTAATCATCTCCCGAGAGGCCCCAGCACCAGCTGTCTCCCCTCCCGCTGCCGACTTGATGCAACTCCTCTGCTGAGCTCCTGCAGCATTAGCGACAGCCAGACAGTGGCCCCTCTTCAAGCCTGGGTCCCAAGAATTTCAGGGTCCTTCCCCCAAGTTCCTAAATTCTGATAACCCCAACCTCTGCTCTCTGTTTCTCCAGTCCAGGAAGTGGTGGCTGCCCCCTGCAATCCTCTCTCCATTACCTCGGGGTTATCTCTTTCCCTTTTCAACCTTCCAACACCCACTTAACTGCGTCCTTATATTAAATCTTTCTGTTGAAATAACTAGTGTGGTTTTCTTTACTGGACCCTGGCTGATATAATATTCTAGAGATGTTTAGACATTAGAAATAGCAGGAATTCTTACTGTGACATAAGATACATGCAAAATAGCATATCAAGGATGACATGCATGTTTGCTCCTTGGGAAATCTGGTAGATTTTGATACCTTTCACTGAAAGTCAAAACACTGGAAGAGGAGTCAGACTAAGGAAGGGCTGGGGAGAGATGATTTGTTCCAGCTTGCATAAGTTGTGAGTAAGGGACACAAGTGTAGCACAGGTAAGGAGAGATATCCAAAAATAAGTTTGTTATGTGGTTTCAGAACTTTGGAGTAAGAGTTGTTCTAGAGATAAAGATTTTGAGAATTATTAGTGTATCAACAGTAGTTTTCAGTGTAATAAACGAGAGAGTTTAGATACCTTATTTTAGACTTTTTTTCTCATCTACAGCCTGTATAAATTCCTCGGTTGTATAGGGTTATTTCTTCTTTAAATAACACAAGGACATTGGCTTTTCATTTGAGCACCTTTTTAATGCTAAGAATCGCTATTTAATCATATAAGTACTTTTGCTAATCAGAATGTTTGTGTTTCTGAGTTTTATGTGTTGGAGCCCTGCCATCTCATTCTGTAATTCTCTCTTGTTCTGTCAGTGCTTTTTATATCATTTGTTCACTTACAATTAAGTCCAGGATTCAGAAGCTAAACAGCAGTAATACTTCTTGTTTTGTACTAATATAGGGTTTTTACTTCAAGAATTAAAAAATCTTGTCAGATTTGAAATCACTTTTGAATTTTCCAGTAAATACAGAAATTTATGGTAATGGAGAAGGAAATGGGGTCAGCCAACCCTTAAAATAAAAAAAATGCCGGCACTGCAAGTTTAAATTTAAAATAGGTTATTTAACGGTTTAGCTCTTACGCAATGATTAATTCCACAGTGTGTTCTATTTCTGTGTCATCCTTTACCATGTGCTTACAGAATTAGTTATTATCATGTGCTTTAATGGAAACACAAAGAGTAAATACCATGCTCGTGGTCCCATAGTCATTGGAATGCTGAGATTTTTGTTTCTTAATTTTGTTAGATAATTTAACATATCTGAGACAAGAGAGTTTATTTCTTGGTAAAAACAGAAAATAAAACTAGGAAGTAAATATATTACTGACAAATCCTGTTACACTGGATGGCTGTCTCAAGACACAGCCACCTACTTCTGCAAACTTTCCACTATTTCTCCACTGACTCAAGAATCTGCTGGATGACTTAAATTGTAAGTCTCTGTCAATCTCGCAGTAAAGCCAGTTTCACTGTATGAGACAAGGTATACACTTCAGGGTGTGAGTTTACTACTCTGACCCATGATGAAGAATGTAGCCCACTTTACCGTGTGACCTATAATTTTCTTTTATCCCTGATGTCTTTCAGGGCTTAAAAAAGAGATGATTTATGTCTACTCCCTTATGAGACCCTAATGTTCATTGGATTAGATTCAGCTGCAAGCCTATGAAATGCAGTCTCAAGTTTTTATGGGATTTGTTTGGTTGGCTCTAGTTTATAATAAAGTGTTTTTCTGGTATATACCCTCCCAATCTTCTTCCTATGGAAATGTACACTTTATTTATTTGAAAAAAATGAGATTTTTGGCATTTTTTTTGCATCTTATATTTGCCCTTCAACAGTACATATTGACACCCTTCCATGTTACAAAATAGTCTTTAATATCATTTTTAGTGACTACCTAGCATTTCCTTGATATCAAAGATAACAGCTCTCATTTATTTAGCACTTACCATGAGTTGAGCCCACTGCCAGCTGTTTATCATATATTGTCAAGTTCAATCCCCATAGTAATCCCTTGAGATAATAATAAAAAATAATGGCTAGCCTTTATTGAGTGCTTACTGGGCAGACCTCAAGAACCTCATCCACCTTACCTCACTCAGTGCTCTTTTACAATAACCCTATGAGGTTAGTAGTATTATCACCATTTTTACTGATGAGGGAACTAAGACTTTGAGAGGTAGGGTTACCTGCTCAAAGCCAGCAGCCGGCAAGTGGCTGAGCATAGCCAAAAGCCTTCCCTTGAGCTACTGTGCACTCCTGCTACCTCTAAGAGACTGTAGTGCATTTGATCTTAACGTGCTTTAGACCTCAGAGGCAAGTGGACTTCTTGCCGTTATGACAGTTTTTTGGTTTCCAGATGTTTGTGAGCAAACATCTGTTCAGTTCCCCAGACACCACTAGACCACAGAAACTCCATATTGCCTTGTCATGAGCTTGGATTCCCTGAACTTTTAAGAATCCAACTCGGGGACTTCCCTCGTGGCTCAGTGCTTAAGAATCTGCCTGCCAATGCAGGGGACACCGGTTCGAGCCCTAGTCAGGGAAGACCCCACATGCCGCGGAGCAACTAAGCCTGTGCGCCACAACTACTGAGCCCGCGCGCCTAGAGCCCGTGCTCCGCAACAAGAGAAGCCACTGCAATGAGAAGCCCGTGTACCGCAAGGAAGGGCAGCCCCTGCTCGCTGCAACTAGAGAAAGCCCACGCGCAGTGACGAAGACCGAATGCAGCCAAAAATGAACAAATTAAATTAAAAAAAAAAGAATCCAACTCAACCAGCTATTGTCCTGTTGCATTTCAACACAGGCCTTATTAACTCTGACCAAATAAATGCCACAGAAGAGAAATCCACAACTCTTAGAATGTTCCCCTCTCAGAGCAGGCCCTCCTGACATGAGCTCTGAGGCTCACAGCCTCATTTGCAGGTGGTCAAACAGAAGGCTGAATTAGCTAGGAGCTAGGGTCAGGTTTCCTGTACAATTTCCTAGCCCCTCGCCTCACAGCTCCTCTTCTCCCTGTAGCTCCTTGTCACATAGGGCAGGTGAGAAATGTCTATTGGTTCACTTCTGCCTCCTGCATGACTGAGCACATCTTGGAGCCCAACAGTTGGCAGCCCCTAACACTCAGACAAGAGAATGGGGAAATGCAGCCAACACAGCTGGATAGTCTGGTGAGCTCACACAGCAGGCACTTCTGTGGGCTTCCAACCCCTAAGGACAGTGCTGGACCTTGGCTTGGACTGTGGTATGAAATGTTAGGACACCAGATTTCCAATTCCTGCTCTGATTTTCTATGTGAATTTGAACATACTTAGACTTCACTCTCCTCATCTGTGAAGTGAAGGGGCTAGACCAGATTATTTCTCAAGTCTCTGAGTTCAGAGTTGTTTAAGTTTATGCCGAAATGGTGTCCTAACTAAATATTTCAAAAATGAGAGATGCTGTGGCATAATTGAAATGAACTCGGGCTTTGGGATCTAAGCAACAGAGGTTCTATTCCTGGCTTTGTTACTAAAAGGCTGATGACTTCAGACAACTTTTCTGACTACTGGTTTCTTCATCAGAGAATTGAAAAGGTAATCATCAAAATTAAACGAGCTAATGATTAGAAGTGTCTAAATCATAGCAAACATAGGAAATTGTAAAGGCAGTCATCAATTCCTGTGCACACATATTGCTCTTCCCATCAGTATGGGACAACCCTGTGATTTGTTTGACTAACAGGATGTGACAGAAGGGATGCTATGCCGATTCTGTACCTAGGCCAGTTTATTTTTCACCTTCCCTTGGGATCTAGCCATGTTTAAAAAACGTAGGCTAGGGCTTCCCTGGTGGCGCAGTGGTTCAGAGTCCGCCTGCCGATGCAGGGGACATGCTTTCGTGCCCCGGTCCGGGAAGATCCCACATGCCGTGGAGCGGCTGGGCCCGTGAACCATGGCCGCTGAGCCTGCGCGTCCAGAGCCTGTGCTCCGCAGTGGGAGAGGCCACAACAGTGAGAGGCCCGTGTACCGCAAAAAAAAACCCCCAAAAAAACCCAACAACGTAGGCTAGACTACCACATGATGGGGGGCCGCAGAGAGAATCCCACCCAACCTCCGGTGGCTTCAGCTACCCAGCTGAGGCACCAGACATTTGAGTGACAGTATCTTGGATGTTCCAGTGCCAGGAGCTCCCAGCTGAATGCAACCACATGAGTGATCCCAGCAAACACAATGTGAGATAAAGGCACCTCCCAGCAGAGCTCAGCCAACTCTCAGAATCATGAGATAAGTTTTTTTGATTCACTAAGTAAATTTTGGAGTGGTTTGTTACACTGTAAGAGATAACTGAAACAATGAACACAACAATTCATAACTGATACGAATATTAGTTAATATGTTTTGATCTCTAATTCTTCGCTACTTTGTTTTCACTGGAAATTCGTGTTTTTTAAGCTGACTGCTTCCACTGATTAGTATTCTCTGTCCTCCCACTTCTCCCCTTATAATCAGACTACATAACATAGGAATATGACTGCAGTATATATAGTCAGAGTTTCTCCACAGATAGAATTTCCCCTGGAAACAAAGGGAGAATCCAAGATGACAAAACGCACTTAATATGAGCTCTCTGGACTCCAGAAGAGGATAGGCCTGGCTTGATTTAGAAGAAACCAGTTTTGGGCAGGGTAACTCATTGACCTTAAATGTTCCTTCCAGCTCCTGATTCTCTGATTCCTTACATCAAGAGCTGTGTTAGTTATACGGTGTAGCCAGAATATTAGATGCTGGGTCAGATATGCTTGTTGGAATGACTGGTGATACATTTGCATCAAAAATATCAGGGATCAAAAGATTGAGGAAAACATTTGGACTCCTCTTTTGATAAATCTTACCTCCCTCCAACCTCCTTTCATCTCTGGGTTCAGTAGCTCTTTTTGCGTCTTGCCATTGGTAGAGCCTTACAGTGACATGCAGTTAGTGTGATCACCGAATGGAGTGCATCTCTTTTCAGTAGTAAAAGTTAAGAGCACATGCTCTAGACTCAGAGATGGATCGACTTGCTCAAAAGACCTTCATATTACTTTTATTTATTTAGTCAATAAATATATATTGATTACCTACCATGTGCAAGGCGCTATTTTATTTTATTTTAATAAATTTATTTATTTATTTTTGGCTGCATTGGGTCTTTGTTGCTGCGCCTGGGCTTTCTCTAGTTGCGGTGAGCAGGGGCTACTCTTCGTTGCGGTGCGCAGGCTTCTCACTGCGGTGTCCTCTCTTGTTGTAGAGCACGAGCTCTAGGCACGCGGGCTTCAGTAGTTGTGGCACGGGGGCTCAGTAGTTGTGGCTCACGGGCTTCAGAGCACAGGCTCAGTAGTTGTGGGGCATGGGCTTCGTTGCTCCATGGCATGTGGGGATCTTCCCGGACCAGGGCTCGAACCCACGTTCCCTGCATTGGCAGGCGGATTCTTAACTACTGCGCCACCAGGGAAGTCCCAAGGCACTATTTTAAATGCTCAAAACCAGTGGCAGAAAAGAATGATAATGTCTCTGGCCTCACGAAATTTATTCCTCTATTTCTTCACCTATAAAATGGAGGTTTTAATAGTTCGTACCTCAGAGGGTTGCTCTGGGATTAATAAAACATTATGTATATAAATAACATTTACCTACATTCCATCCAAAATTCTGTTAACGACTCAAAGACATATGATGATCCAAGATGGAAGATTCTATACAGCTTCAGAGCTTGATGTCCCTCAAAGTTTAGCCCCAGTGCAGGTGGGAGTATAAATTGCTATAGCCCCTCTGTAAAATTGTTTGGAATTATTTATTAAAATTCTGCACATGACTATCCCATGACCAGTAAATGCTACTCTTAGGTATATACTTAAGCAAAATGTAAGTAACAAAGACATACAAAGATGTTCAAGCAGCATTATTTATAATAGACAAAAGTTGGACTCAACCCAAATTCCATCAACTGTAGAATGGATAAATAAAATTTGATATGGTAACATAATGGAATACTACACAGCAGTAAAAATGAACAGACTATTGTTACATGCAAAAACATGGATAAATCACACAAATATAATGTTGAACAAAGAAGTCAGACACAAAAGTGTATATACTTATAATTCCATTTTTATAAAATTCAAAAGAGCAAGCTAATATATGATGTCAGGATCAGAGTAGTGTTTACCTTTGGGGAAGAGAAAGGGAGTAATTTGGAAGGCACTTGAGAGAATTTCTGGGGTATTTGCAATGTTCCATTTCTTGATCTGGGTTATGATTTCACAGATATATTTGCTTTAGGATAATTAATTGAGCTTATGATCTGCACATGTTTCTGTATATATGCTACTCTAAAATTAAAAATAAAACACACATACATATACCAAGGTCAAGGCTTCTACATGATAAAGGGACTTAACGAATATGATCTTCTAGGACCCTCTCCCCCAGTGCTGCTTGCCCACTCCTAGCAACTCGCTGTTCTCTTAGAGAATCTTCCCATCTTCAGCCTTGCCTCTTTCCTTGTTACCCCAAGTGGTGCTGACTGGCTTCCACCTATGGTTCTGGCAGGCCTTGGTCACCTGTAACTTGCCTCATCCTAGCCCTGAATAATCCATGGCTCCAGAGGAAACCATCTTATTTGAGATATATGAAAGGAAACACTGGAATTTGGCCATATCTCTCTTCTTCTCTTGGAAGGATTCTGGTGTATCCCAGCTTGCCTTTCTATGAACAAGTCATAAAACAAACAAAAACAAAACAAAAAATCCCCCAAATCATCCAAAACAGTTCGAAGAAAGCAGAAGTATCATTACCACTTAGAGTGCCATCTGGTGTATTTTTTGCCATGTGTCATAAACATCACTGCCAAGAGCCATGGAATTTAAAGCTATTAAATATTATATATTTAATATTATAGACCTCTTTCTTTAGATCTAACCATTGACAGAGTCCTAAGAATTCCTGCTATGTATCAATTTGAGAAATACAGAATAACTACTGATGTAGTGAACACTTGTCTGTACTTTTTCCTGTGTTCCTAAAAGCTATGTTTGGAGACTTTCCCACTGTGAAAACTGTAGAAAGACAAATATTGGATTTCCTGGACTCCTGTTCACCTCAGACATGGACATATGACCTAGGGTCCGCTGATTAGAAGCAACTGTCACCTGAGCTTAGAATTGGAAGTTTGGAAGAGAAAAAAGGCTGAGACTGCCATTTCCATTCTAGTGGTGAACTACAGTTCCTTAAGACAGCAATGGGAGTAATTCTAGCAGCAAGGTGCAAAAACTGATGGGTATGAGGTTTTGCCCTACTTTAATAGGTTCACGTGCCACAGTTGGGTGGATGCTAGTAGAAGACACTAAACCCTTGGTCAAAGACAAAGGACTCTATTAATCATGGCACATCAAGCTGGATGAATATTAGCATGTGCACTTGATCCTAACTTTCATGGGAGCAATGCAAATGGGCCAGATAGATGCCTGGACACGCAGTGGTTGTGTTACAGGAGAAGAACCTGGATCTTTTATAATGGGCAGTGAGTATGTCTACTCTTTGCTCTGGAGGGAAATACTATCTCTTCTAAGGCTTCTGCTGTGCAAACATCCTTGAAAGATAATCCGAAACGAAGGCAACCAGTGCCTCTGCTTGCAAGACACGCAGAAATGCAAGACGCCAATGAAGAAGTGTCTTCTAACACTTCAAGGACCAGTGTTGATGGAACTGGGGGTGTTAACGGCAGTGACTCAGCTGAACAGTGGTGTCAGTGGTACCTTTACCAGACCAGTTCTGCAGCCTTATTTTCAGCACTGGCCCAGGCTGCACTGTCTCCAAATCTGATTCTTGGACCCATCTGGGGTTAGTGAGCTCTGGCCAATATTTTCTGCTTGATTTCTTTCACTCACACCTATCAATGCTGACTGATATATTAAAGAAGTGGTGAGAAAAATGCCTATACATAACCATTTCTTGTCCTTTATTTTGGTTGGTTCATTTAGTCTCTTAGGTGTTGGGTAAATCATCTGCCTTCTCATCCCCCAAAGCAGGTATAAGCTCTCTTCTCGGTCCAGTCTTAAAGAAAAAAGGAAGTGGTATCTGTATCACCTCAAGATCCTGGACCTGATTAAAATCCCCGGATAATACAGTTTCTGAAGGTGCTGGATCTCTGGCCTGCAAATTGCTAGAACCCTAGAGATTTTGTCTTAATCAAGAATGTAGAGAAACTCAGCTTCATGAGGGCCATTGATGAGTTTTTTCAATTGTTCTCTTTCTCCACAGCAATGTTCCCTTGGATAGTGTTTCATGGTTCTTGCGAGATGTAATTTTTGCTTACTGATTGTTGAATAATGGTCTTAGTTTTAATATTTCTTGATTAGCATACACTATCATTGCTGAGAATCATAAAAAAAAGACAACTTAGGCTAGAAGGTTTACTTCTCAAACAGTTCACAATTTGATATTGACTTTCTTATCTAAAAAAGTTATTCAAAGTTTCACTATTGTCTTGATAGTGAAAAATACTTTTCTAACAGTTTTCCAAGAAGGATTGTATATATTGCATCATCTTCCCTCCAAGACCAGCTACTTTGATTATATTCCAACTCTACATTTCAAGTTAATTAAATGTCACATAATACTCCCTCTTAATTTAAAGAATCATGGACGGATAGAGAAGGAAGGGGCCTTAGAAGTCATCTTCTGGTTTACTGCTTAATTTTAAAAGAAGGAGGGAATCCTACCTGCTATAAATTTTAATACTCTTTCTATTTCTTTTAAAAACATACCATTTGGTATATTTCATTTGAGGCAATAAAGTAATACTTTCTTATTTTTTTTAGTTGGAAAATAAAGAAACCAGTTTTTTAAAAGTCACCCAGAGAAAATTCATTATCAGTGTCTACATGCATTTTTCCCAAGCTCTTTAGTTCTCCCTGTACGTATATTTTCACACACCTTAAATTACAATGTGTATTTCATTTACATCTTGGTTATTTTTCCACTAGTTCCCATCACTTTTTTCTTTTTTCTTAAAGTGCCAGTGCTTCTTAAAGATGTCCTACCTTTTTGCCCAAATGATGAGGAAAGTTAACAGTTTTATGAAACAGTTTTCAGATATTAAGTTGCTTTCTAATTTATTTTTCATGTTATATACATAGTCTGTTGTTAAAATAATCTCTTCCCAAAAGTAATTTTGAATTGAAGGGCTTCTTTAGGTTTAAATGGGATGGTAAACAGTAGAGTGTACGTGGCTATGATAAAATGTAAAGGTAGATTTACGTGCCCTGATGTAAGTGAAGACTGTGCTGGTTCTTTCTAAACCAACATGGGCACTTATGTGTCCTGGAACTATATGACCCCGAAGAAGAGAAAAGAATGTGGGAATTACTGCTGGGAAATGGAACAGCTGTGCAAGATCAGGATAACAGATTTCATTGAAAAGTGTGGTCAGAACAAGCTAAATAACATTATTAATAATAGTAATAATGTTATTTTATATTGGCTGAGAGTTTGCTATACACTAGGAACCATACCTTAAAGGCACTGTCTTACTTAATCATCACACAAACATCAAAGTAGATATTATTATCATTACCATTTTAGAGACCTGAAAATTGAGGCATAGAGAGGTTCAGTAACTTATCTAAGGGTGAAGAGTTTGTAAGTGACAGAACCAGGACTCTTGAAGCATCTCTCTTGGTGCTAGGCATTTAGAAGTCATCCAGTAGGGCTTCCCTGGTGGTGCAGTGGTTGAGAGTCCGCCTGCCGATGCAGGGGACGCGGGTTCGTGCCCCGGTCTGGGAAGACCGCACATGCCGCAGAGCGGCTGGGCCCGTGAGCCATGGCCGCTGAGCCTGCGCGTCCGGAGCCTGTGCTCCACGACGGGAGAGGCCACACTGGTGAGAGGCCCGCGTACCGCAAAAAAAAAAAAAAGAATCCCCCTGCCAATGCAGGGGACATGGGTTCGAGCCCTGGTCCGGTATGACCCCACATGCCGCGGAGCAACTAAGCCTGTGTGCCACAACTACGGAGCCTGCGCTCTAGATCCCACGAGCCACAACTACTGAAGCCCACTCGACTAGAGAGAAGCCCGTGCTCCGCAACAAGAGAAGCCACCGAAATGAGAAGGCTGTGCACCGCAATGAAGAGTAGCCCTTGCTCACTGCAACTAGAGAAAGCCCGCACGCAGCAACGAAGACCCAACGCAGCCAAAAATAAATAAAAATAAAATAAATATAACATTAAAAAATATATTAAAAAAAGTCATCCAGTAATGATCTGTTGAGCTGACATAGTTGGATGTAAACATTATATTTTAGGAATATATTTAAAGATGTAGGGGGAATTCCAGTGGTTAGGACTCTGTGCTTTCACTGCCATGGGCCTGGGTTTGATCCCTGGTCGGGGAACTAAGATCCCTCAAGCCATGTGACACTGCCAAAAAAAACATAGATGTGGGAAAATGTTCACAATATGTTAAGAAGAAAAGGTTATTTAAAATACTCTAATGTATATTCTAATACTAATTTGGTAAAATAAGTATATAGAGTGATATATGGAGTGTATATATGCACATACACGCGTGTGTGTATAGATGAATCTGAGAACAAATACAACAATGTGTTGGTTTTTTCTGGGTCGTTAGATCACCGGTGATTTTTATTTTCCTCTTTGAGGTCTCTATTTTAGAAATAGTCTAGTTTTATAATAATAAGAAGCAAATCGTGTGCAGTTTGCCTCAAAATGTTGGTTGAGTAATTGGTTAAATGGTATATTAGTCAAAGTTTTCCAGAGAGATGGAATCAATGAGGTAAATATAGAGATATGTATATAGAGAGATGTATTATGGGGAGGGTTTGCTCCCACTGTTATGGAGGCTGAGAAGTCCCATGATATGCCATCTGTAAGCTACAGGCCCAGGAATGCTGATGGTGTAGTTCCAGTCTAAGCTCAAAGGCCTAAGAACTGGGATCACCCACCTATGTTTGAGGGCGGGAGAAGGTGAACGTACCATTTCAAACAGAGGGAGCAATTTTGCCCTTCCACTGCCTTTTTGTTCTCTTCATGCTCTCTTTGAATTGGATAATGCCCACTTACATTGGTGAAGGTGATCTTTACTCAAGCTACCAATTCAAATGTCATCTCTTCCAGAAACATCCTCGCAGACACATCCAGAAATAATGTTTTCCCAACTATCTGAGCATCTGTAAGCCTCATCAACTTAACACATAACTTTAGCCATCACAAATTGTATCCTACCAAGCCTGGGGTAAGAGGGGAGGAATGTGTTATCATCATAAACAGACCAGTATGCAAGCAGATGTGGATACCAAGGGTATCTAAGCCAAGCCTCAGAGTCTCATCCTAGATTTACTCTATAAAGCACCCACTGGGAGTTCTTAGTTTAAGGCAGGGCCTCAGGGACATAGCCTAGATACCCTCAGCAGAAGACTTACTGGAGGCCTTAGCTTTTTTTTTTTTTTTTTTTTTTCCTTGAGGCCTTAGCTTTTATAAAACCTTCCGATCAACCAGGTCTGTCTCCTGAAATAAAGGCTTTATCCCAGCCTCACCCTCCACCCTCAACCTCTCTGGCAGCTTCAGATATCCCTGTCCTTCAGTGACAGATTTTCTTTTCCGTTACCAGGAAGACAAAAAAAAAAAAAGAGGAAAGAACATATTGGGGATAAATCCAAAGTTTTCCATCTTACTCTCAGATGCTTACCTCCAAGCCCTCTCCTCTCCAAACCATTTTTTTTTCTTTTTTTTTTGGCCACTCCGCTTGGCTTGCGGGACCTTATTTCCCCAAGCAGGGATCGAACCTGGCCCCGTCAGTGAAAGCACCGAGTCCTAACCACTGGACCGCCAGGGAATTCCTTCCAAACCGTCTTGAACAGTGTGGCCCGATTCCCCTTTCAAACTGGTTTTTCACACTGGTGTGTTTAGTGAGAGAGATGTATTTCCTTAATACCTTTAAAAAATTTATTATGATACTTGTAATAGGTGTTCTTGGCAGAAATATTGAAAAAATAGAAAAATCATACAATTAGAAAAACTACAAAAAAAGAAGAAACTAAAAATCACATATAAATCCATCCCCTGTCATCCAAGAGCTTCCAGAATTCAAATCATTCTCTAGGCACTAACACAATGCTAGAGAGTAGTTATTCCTATTGCAACAGCTTCCTTAGGCTAAGTCTATACCGATTTTAATCAAGTTAAATCAGATCTTAATGAAACATCTGCTGACGGATGCATTTTGTCTCCTTAGTCTAGCCTGCGTTGCAGATATCTCTTTTGGGCTCAGATATCAGGGCTGAAAGAGTATCCAAATTCTTACAAGTAGAGCACACCACTTTCCAGGAAAGTAAGCTTAGATATTTGCATGCTAAATGGCCTGTAGGTAAATAGGCAGACCCTGTGCCCCCAGCCCTCAGACCCCACTCCATACACACACTATTCTGTGGCTAAAGAACTTGCAGGATGGCTCAGGGATGTCTCTCCATCTGACTCCGCCCATCTGACTGCCCTGCTAACCGGGACTCCTCTTTCACTACCAACTGTATTGGTGACTATTTATTGAGGGCCCACAGGGTGCTGATCACTGTGCTAAGTACTTTACTACAACAGCTCAGTGAATAGTTACAAACTCCCTTTGAAGTGTATTATTATCCCTGTTTTATAGATGAGGAAACTAACATTCAGAGAAGTTAATTCACCGGCTCAAAGGTCACACAGCTGCAAAGTGGCAGCATTAAGATTCAAACCCAGGTCTGCTGACTCCAAAGCCATTTCTCTTAATCATTGCAGTAAATGTCCTCACTTTTTGCAGACATGGTCCATGTTCATGGTTCTGATGATCCAAGTACGGAGGAAAATGCTGAACCAAGATTGTGTAAAGGGTCTTCCACTCAAACCTTAACTCCTTAAAGATCCCACCTGGAAACCTAAAATTGAACACTCAGGGGTCAGTAATTACTGCATGGCTGACGTCTGTTCCTATCTCCCTGAAGCGCTTCTACCTGATGGGATGTTAAATCAAAGAACTTTGTTTTGGGATGAATACCACATGCCTTCGACCCTATACTTTTCTTTTCATCCTTTCCTTCTGCCACAGATGACTTGCATGTGAGAAGAATACATGTTCATATATGTTCTCAATTTTCCACTCTCTTCTTGGACTTGGAGAGGTAGCAGGAGGTGGTGAGGTGCTTATAGGTTAATTCCTGGTCTCTCCTTGTAGGGAATCTGAATAATGTGAGAATAAGTCATTGGAAAGAGTCTAGGAAGCTATGTAGATTTCACAATAAAGACAAGGGGCTTGGAGTAGAAAAGGAACACAACAAAAACCTTGGAGTAACTGCCATTTACAAGATACTAAATAATGAGGGAAAAAAACCCATTTAGCCTCATGATGTGTGGCTGCCTTTGGCATCTTTGGGTCACACAGCAAAGTTTTAACTTGCTATCTAAAGCCTGGATGCTGAATGGATGTTTCTTTGAATACAAGAGTGTGCTAAGAAAGAGTTCCAAGGCAGTAGAACATGGGAAGTTTTGTTCTCTTGTTCTGAAAACAAGTCCTCACGCCTGCATTACTGATCCCATCCTTCAAGGATCTTACTGTCTTCATTAACTCTTTCCATATTCCACAGTCTTCTATCTTCCTTTTGCCACCTGGTCTTTCCCTCTGCTTCCCTGCCTGGAGGAAGAAGCTACTAGGCTCTTGTTACCCCCTGATTACCAATCTAGTCCTTGCTTTCCTTTGGGGTAACTGGTGCACAGCTGGCTCCCCATTCCTTTCCCAATACCCCCTCTTCACTTCCCTGTAACATGGTGGATGTGCCCACCCCTCTTCTGAAAATGTACTCTTCACGACCAGTGACATTAACGGGAAAATTCAATTGCCTTCTTTCAGACTTTGTTCTCCTTGCCATCTCTGCAGCACGTGGCCCTGTTCACCACCCCTTACTTGAGATCCTCTGTCCCCGTGGTTCAGAGTGCCAGTTCTCATCATGGCTGCATCACTCCATATTCTCACCTGGAAATAAAGAAGGTGATGATATGACCTACCTTGCTGGGTTGTGTGGATAAAGTGAGGTGATGTAAGCAAATCACTCAGCACAGGGCCTGGCTCAGAGAAGGGCCAGTAAAGGGTGGCGGTTTTGTAATTAATATTCCCCACACTCAGTTACGCCTGGCTCTCTTCTAAGATTGCCCTTTTCTGGCTCTTCTTCCTTCTGCAGCCCAGTACATGTGGACATTTGTTAAGGTTCAATCCGTGGTGCCCAGGCCTTCCCCATTCATCCTTGAGAATTTCATCCATTTTCTGGCTTTTACTTATTACCACTCAGCAAATGTCCTCCAAATCTACATGTTAAGATTAACTTCCCAGGATTACTAGGCATTTCCACTTGACTGCTCTTCATCATCTCCAACACATCACTGTCTCATATAGCCTATATTATTGCTTGATTTTTTTTCTAGCAATAATAATGTGAAAAATAATAAAGGGAAATCTCACAAAAATTGAATTGAGGGGTCAGAAGAGCGAGCTCTCCCACACATACCACTTGCCATCAATAGAGATTCCAACAAGGACTTCCCTGGTGGTGCAGTGGTTAAGGCTCCATGCTCCCAATGCAGGGGACCCAGGTTTGATCCCTGGTCAGGGAACTAGATCCCACATGTATGTCTCGACTAAGAGTTTTCATGCCACAACTAATGAGCCCACGTGCTGCAACTAAGGAGCCTGCCGCCACTAAGGGCCAGTGCAAATAAATAAATATTTAAAAAAAAATACAGATTCCAACAGAAAGAGGCGTACCTTGCACCTCTGGCGGGAAAAGACACTACTTTACTACCACCAGCAGGAGGAAGGAAAATTTTCTCCTTGCCTGGTAATAGCTCAGCTAATGAGAGACTGTCACAACTCAGCCAATGAAAAGCCACTGTACTTTGAACTCCTCCCAGTCTCTTCCACTGGACTTTTGTTTTGTTTTGTTTTGTTTTGTTTTTGCGGTACGTGGGCCTCTCACTGTTGTGGCCTATCCCGTTGCGGAGCACAGGCTCCAGACGCTCAGGCTCAGCGACCATGGCTCACAGGCCCAGCCGCTCTGTGGCATGTGGGATCCTCCCGGACCGGGGCACGAACCCGCATCCCCTGCATCGGCAGGCGGACTCTCAACCACTGCGCCACCAGGGAAGCCCCCTCCACACTTTTAGATTGTACCCCTTCTAGAAGCATAACCCTTTACCCTCTGGCCTCACATATGGCCTTCTGGTTTCACAGGGTTAAGAGAACCAATTGACATCACGTCTGGGAAAGGAATGTACAGTCGGTAAAGGTAAAATCTAACAACACTAGCTAGTGGCGAGCTAACCACGTTTCCTGACTGTAATGGAACAGACTCAAGACTCGGCTGTGGTGCTGCAGTCTACAGTGACCTTGACAAGTCGACGTCACTTTCACGATCTCAGTTTCCTCCTCTGTGAAGTAAGAAAGTTGGACTAGGTGGTATCTGTGGTAACTTCTGATTCTCAAATTTGAAAACTCTGCTTCTTCAGGAAAATGTACCCTATTTTCCACCTCAAAGAACGATAAAGATCTTTCTGAGTAAAAAAACTTGACTAAGTCAAAGAAAGGCAATAACAACAACCTCTTAGAATTTCTCCCTTCACTTTTTGGAGGGCAGAGTGTGTTTTGTGTTTATTCGAGTCTCTGAAAACATAATGGATTATGACAGAGTGACCTGTGATGGCAAAGTTTGACATTTAGTCAGAGAAACAGAATAAATGAGTGTATAACAATGACAGAGTCATGATTATTCTGTGCCTTGGAGTCAAAGAACCCTGCAGTTTTTATGATACTTGTATGAAACTATGTGGCTTCATTCAAGGTCTATCTTGGACTTACTTCAAATGGCAAATAGGTTGCTAGCAACGGAATTGGGTCTCCCCAAGTGTGACTCAATATGACCGTACTTAAAGACAGGACTTTCAGGGAATGATTAAGGTTAAATAAGGTCATAATTGTAGGGTCCTAATCCTACAGGACTGGTGGTCTTATAAGAAGAGGAAGAGAGAGAGAGATCTCTTTCTCCCCTCTACCCCCATATGAGGACACAGTGAGAAGGTGGGTGTCTGCAAGCCAGGAAGAGAGCTCTCACCAGGAACCCAGTTGGCCAGAACCTTGATATGAACTTCTCAGTTCCCAGAACTATGAGAAAAAGTTCTGTTGTTAAGCCACCCAGTCTGTGGTATTTTGTCACAGCAGCCCGAGCAGACAAAGATATTAGTGTTTATCTACATTATGAGCCTAAGCTTTAAGCCCAGCAGCACATGCCTAAACGTATATTTAGAGACCTGCTATTTTTACTATTTGTCCTTGGAAAAGGTCATGTCTTTGCTTACATAGCAATAGATAAGTTTAATAGTTGTATTTTAGGAAGGTATTATTCAGTCCAGTGAAAACTCCAGTGGGCACATTTTTCTATAAACAGAAGGTACTCTTTTTCTGTTGACCAAAGACATTTTAAATTTAAATAACAAGTACAGTGCTATCTTGTGTGTTTTGCACTGTTTCTGCTCAAACCTACTGAATAGCTGTTAAATAATAGTCAAAGCTTACCACAGAGGGATTTCTATTGCATGAAGTAGCCCCAGGGGAGATGTGACCATCACAGTATATGTTTTGACAGTGAGGGTGAGGGTCAGATGCTTTTCTACCACCTCCTTCCCACTCTCCCTCCACCTGTCTGTCCCTCCCCACACATCCTTTTTATCTGTAAGTCAGCCTGCAAAAAAAGGTCTTTAGAAAAAGATCTATTGCTCCAAACACTACTACTATTTGTTCCGCATTTATCAATATCTTATGTACCTAAATCCAAGAGATTAAATAATGTCAGCTGAAGAGAGAATTCACATTTTCATCATATGTCTGTCTGGATGTTGAAATGTTAAATAGTAGTAAGCCTTATATCTGTAAAGCACATTGTAATTTCCAAAATGCTTTCACATTTATCAGCTTCATAACTACCTTAAGAGCTTCCCAGCTACCTTTGTAACATGGCCAACATTCCCATGTTTTGATGGAAACACTAGGCTCAGTGGGATGAGGTTCCAGGAATTCTGAAACCTCACCTCATATCCAGTATGCTGGATATGAGAACATAATGGACATAGAATTCTCCAAGCCTAAGTAATTAACGGGAAGAGAGCAGCAAAATAAATCTCAGGAGTGGAAAAGGTCAAACGTGCCTGCAGCTTCCATTTTTGAAGCAGTTGCTTCCTGCGTTTGCTGACACAGGCTAGTTGCCACAGTTATAATTCCTCAACGAGGTTTGAGGAAAAAATAGGTTATTCAGAGCTTATTAGTTCCTTAATGGCACAGATTAGTGGTTTTTGCAAACTTTTCGGTCTCAGGATTCTATACAGTCTTTTTCTTTTATTATTATTATTATATTATTTTTTTGTGATACGCGGGGCTCTCACTGTTGTGGCCCCTCCCGTTGTGGAGCACAGGCTCCGGACGTGCAGGCTCAGTGGCCATGGCTCACGGGCCCAGCCGCTCCGCAGCATGTGGGATCTTCCCGGACCGGGGCATGAACCCGCGTCCCCTGCATCGGCAGGCGGACTCTCAACCACTGCGCCCCCAGGGAAGACCCCATTCTTTTTCTTTTAAATTTATTTTTTATTGAAGTATAGTTGATTTACAGTGTTGTGTTAGTTTCAGGTGTGCACCTATACAGTCTTAATCTTAAAATCTATCACGGTCTCTAGAGAGCTTTCATTTAAGTGAGTTATATCTATCCATTTTTTACTATACTAGAAAATAATATAGAGAAACTTAAAATATTTATCAATCTATTAAAAATAATAAACTGATTACACGTTAAACTAAACATCTCATTTTCATTACAATATAATGATATTTTTCCCAGACACAACAAAAACTGGTGAGAAAATTGGCACTGTTTTATATTATTACAAATCTCTTTTACATCTGGCTTCATAAGGGATGACTGGATTCTCACACTTGCACCTGCATTCTAGCTGTGGCGACATCATCCATGTAGCTCTGGAAAAGTCCACTGCAAACTCATGAGAGAATGAAAAAAAAAGTAAAAGAATGGATTTGTGTTTTCATGAAAACAGTTTTGACCTTGCTGAGTAGACTGGATAGTTTTGACTGTCTGAAAAGATTTCAAGGGTCACTTCCATACTTTGAGAATTATTGGTATAAACAAAAGCAAACCCCAGAGTTTTAAGAACACGTTTTAAAGAATATAGTAATTTCTGAGGTACATGCTTTTAAGTACACAACCTATGAGATGAATTTTTCTTCTAATAGAATGAGTTGGGTATTTTAATTCATTTTTCCCCTTGATTTTAAAGATAATCCAGAGCTAAGAAATTCTAAATCTGTGAAACAAGAACTCCAGTCCATCTGGTCTCAGCAAGGACCTCCTGTAAGGGTGATTATTTCCCCAAGGAGCACCATTTTATGTGCAAACACCAAACTATTACAGAAGGGCACAAATTAATTTCAGTTTCTCAATCAATGTAAATTCAACACTGCCCACCTTCTCCTTGTACTGTCAGTTCCAACAAATAAGATTCTCTTAGGATGTCAACTGATGGGGAGAATAAAGAGTACTCCAAACTCGTGGACTTTTGGGTGCCCCAAGGAGAGTGGCAGACCTCCATGTGATGGCCAATCAGAGGCAAGAGGTTGCCTCTTTTTCTTGAATACCAGCACCCTGTGCTCATCCAGCTTCTCTGAACAGATCTATCTCTGATGTTGTGGAATGCGAGAAAAATCTGAGTGCCAACTCCCTGTTACTTATACAGTGAGAAAGGTATTAATGTTTTGCCACTTATCACATTTGGGAAATACACAAATGCAGCATTACTTAATAAAGCAATTTAGAATGTAATGCCCTGTTTCTATATGTACCATCAACTAAACAAAAGACAGGGGAGTCCCTTAATTCATCACTCTTCTTTGTGAAATAGTGTGTCCTTCATTTTTTCCTCTCTCTCTGCTTTATTCCTACCTTTGTCCGTTTCTCAAACATTTATTATATACCTGTTTTGAATGAAGCACTGTGATAGATACAACCTTATATTTTTCTGTCTTCCAATATTGTTTATTTTTAATTATTAAATCTTTTTTCCCTTAAATAAGATGAAATCATGCCCTTTATAGGAAATTTAAATTACAGTAAAGTATAAAGAAGGCAATTATAATTGCCTATAACTAATCTCTAGGGATAATTTTAATAAATTCTCCTAGATGTTTTCCCTGTGTTTTTACCTATTTGAGATTATATGTTTATGCAGTTTTGTATCATTCTTATTTATTTAACATTGTATCATAAGCAGCTTCATCATAAACGTAACTCTAATGCCCAAAGTTGGTGATAAATATCCCAGTGGAAAAATCTGATTCCTCATTTCAGATTTCCTTAGGACACATTGCTTCCTAGAAGTGAAATTACTTTGGGCAAAGGGATGTGTGTATTTTACAGCTTCTGTTAACATACTGATAAATTCCTTCTCTGGCAGTGTATCCAAATTATACCACCAGATGAGGGGGCTCATTTCATTTCATCCTCACCAGTATTGATGGGCAATGTTTATTTATACACAATCTTTGTTAATATAATTGATAAAGGCAAAAAAATTCTATCTTTTAAAGGGATTTATATTGAAATAGAATCTTTAAAAGTGCAAGCAAAATTATAGAACACTTTAAAATTCTCTAAGATAAAAGATGTATAAATATTTCTGTGCCTACTTTTCACTAATTCAGTTAATGAAAGGGAGGCAGAGCTTGGATCAACCCAACCTCACTGTGTCAGAGTTCTCATGGCAAACACTAAAACCAATTCTGGTTAACTTAAGCAGAAGAGAAATGCCTTGGAAGGCCATTACGTAGAATACCAAAGAGACAGAAAGGTTGGAGAATCTGGCTCATGAAATAGGCAGGGCAGCTTGGTAGCTGCAATCAGAACAGGCCACACCACCCAAGCAGCTCACTTAGGACACCGCTGGTACTGCCACTGGACAGTCCCACCTCTCACCGCTGGCACTGCTGTCTATGGGCACGAAAGCTACTCCACAGACAATGGTATTATTTCTAAAATGTCCCTTTGAATAAGACTGCAGATTCAGAGACTTGGGTAGGAGACTCTGATTGGCTGAACTTAGGTCCCATGATGCTAGCTGCTAAGGGGAGGAGACAGTGAGTGCTGAGATATTTTGCCTTTTATGAGAGTTTGGGATTCTAGGCAACAAGACTATGATCAATGACCACTATAAATATTTATGTGCATTCTTTGTTTCATAATACTTTTTAGGAATCTGATTAATCTTTTTTTTTTTTTTTTGGCTGCCTGGGGTCTTAGTTGCGGCACGCGGGATCTTCATTGCTGCACGTGGGACCTTTCGTTGCAGCACACGGGCTTCTCTCTAGTTGTGGCATGCAGGTTTTTCTCTCCCTAGTTGTGGCACACAGGCTCCAGAGCATGTGGGCTCTGTAGTTTTGCAGCACGTGGTCTCTCTAGTTGAGGCGTGCAGGCTCAGTAGTTGTGGCATGCAGGCTTAGTTGCCCTGCGGCATGTGGGATCTTAGTTCCCCAACCAGGGATCTAACTCGCCTTCCTTGCATTGGAAGGTGGATTCTTTACCACTGGGCCACTGGGGAAGCCCCTGACTAATCTTCCTAATTATCACTGAATTTTAGATTGTCTAGTAGGTCATGAGATTATCTAGTTCCGAACTACACACTCAAATGTCTACCATATCCTCAATGTCAGGGGATGGGGCATATAGGAGTGGTGGGGACTGGGGAAAACTGAAGAGCATCTTCCCAGTCTAAAGGATACACCTACTACTTAGTTCTAGCTGATGGCTGCTAGAACCCACCACGAAGCAAAAGTTGCCAGTCCTTCCAACTTCCCAGCACACGCCCAAAGTCTGAATTTTTGTTAAAATTTAGACTCAAATTCAAAATTAGAAAAAACAATGACACCACTGCCTCTTAAAAATCAAGGCTGCAGGCTGCCTGTAATAGTCAGACCTCTCCATTTCAAAAAACCAGTGCAGGGAGATGAGGCCTAAGAGGGTGAAATGCCTTAGGCCAAACAGCTCATTTGGTGACGGAACCAGGGCTAGAAGTTTGGTCTCCTGAGGAAAAGCAGGTTAGAAAAAGTTCATGTTCTATTACCTCTCTCTGCAGTCACTTCCCTCTCTTGGAAGTAACCTCCCAACCAAACTCAGGAAAAGTAAAAAAATGTCTGCATTTCACCCAGAAGTAGTAGTGTTTGTGTAATGTCTACACATTCAGAGATTTACACATTAAAAGCCAATAGGAATAGCCTTTGGTGTCTGATCAGAATTTAAATCTTAACTTCTACAACTTTCCAGGTGGGTCACCTGGGACAAATTACCTTGCTCCTCTGTGCCTCAGTCATGGGAAAAGTAAGAGTACCCTTTATAAGGGCTGTGGAGGGGATGAAATAAGATTTCATGTAGAGTGTCTGGCTCAGTGCCAGGGCCATACTAAAAAGACTGCACATGATAATAATATAATATCCCAAAGATATCATAATAGCCTGCATTACCCCAGGACACAGAGCGGGGAGAGGGGAAGAGGACTAAACTGTTTCACGGTGTGGGGGGGTGGGTTATGGATAAATCTCAAGGTGGAATTCCTAATACGGTGTAAGTGGGATTTTCACGAAAACCCTATCCTTCCTCTGACTGCGATGCGAGTTCACGGTCAAATCCAGCTGTATCACCTCACGTGTGCACTTAAAAGGCACCCACTCTGGTCCCCCTCAGTGAAACTGATGGTGGAGCGAAATGAGAGTTCACGTGGTTCTGGGCTGAGAAGGGGACAGGCAGGGTTTCAGAAGAGAAAGTCGCACCCGATTGTTTCACATTCGCTCTAGGCCGAACCGCGGGGACCTGCTTCCACCCGCGAGCGTTTTCTGCGGAACACGGGAGGCCGCCGCCGAGGAAGGGGCGGAGGCAGAGGCGGAGGCGGCACCCAGGGGCCGGGGCAGAGGAGGCCGGGACCATCGCAGTGACAGTTTATTTTCCTGCGGCGGCGGCGGCATTAGGGACGGCTGCTGCAGGCTCGGGATCGCCAGGCCTGCGCGTGGGTTTTCGAGGGAGCTCTCTGCGCTGGGCGCTGGGGAGCTACGGCAGCGAAGGGGAGGAGGAAGAGAGGAACGCACAGAAGCCAAACGAGTGAAGGTAGCAAAGCTCCATCAGTCCGCAGAGAAGCGGAGGAGGGTCGGCAGAGTGAAGGGAGCGGGCGCCGGCTCGCTGGGTGCCCTATCACCCTACTGCAGTGCCTTCTAGCAAAAGCCACCGCGGCCCGGGCTGCAGCGGCCAGACGGATGCCAAGGCCACACGGCAGGCGCGGGGACAGCCGCTGCAGTCGCCATCCCACGCGGGCTCCGGACATCAGGGGCTGCTGGTGAGTAGGCGCGCTCGCGCTCGCGCGCGCGTTTGTCTGTGTGTGTCTGTGTGTGTGTGTGTGTGTGAGCGCGCACCGCACAGGCGAATGTGCACGCCGGGCGCGTGTGCCCGGTGGCCTGGCGCGCGCCGGACCCTCTTCCGCTGGCGACGCCCTGTCCCGCTTGCTCCGCAGGAGGAAAATGCGCTTTGCGGCCGCTCACTTCCTTCCTGCCAGTCCTGCTGTCGGCTGCCTCAACCTGCGTTGCCTCTGTCCGCCCCCCAGCGGGCTCCGAGGGGTTAGTTTCACCTTGATGGGGAAAGCAGGAAGCCGAGGCTCCTGGGGCAGGGTGGGACGCCCGCAGTGATCTACCTCCACGCGGGTGTTTCTGGTTTAGGGTTGGGGCGCGGCCTCGGAGATGGTGTCGGCGTTCAGAGAGACCCCCCGCATTGTCTTTGGGGGTGCGTGGTGTGGGGAGGGAAGGGGCGGCGGTTGGAAAAACAGGCGTCCTTGCAGGACCGTGTGTCATGCCTTTCTAGATGATGCTTACTGTTACGCCGTTTATGAGCCACTGTTACGCCGTTTATGAGCCACTCATAAGGCATTTTCCCTCACCTGAATAATTTATAAGCCTTAACGGAGAGCCTTTAATGAAACGCACAAAGAAGTGGAATGTCACTAAAACATAATTTTCCAGAACTCTCTGAAACAAGCCACACCGCTGATAGCCAAGAGCCTAAGGTGCTGTAATTACTGAAATTTGAAAATAAATAAATAAACAATAAGTAATTTAGGAAACAGAACCTGATGGAGAGGATTGAAGAAAATCTTAAGTGTCTGGGTGACTTGGGGGTGGCCTTCTGGAAATCGGTGTTCGAATCTTTGAATCTTTCAAAGTAAGCTCCAGAGAGCACAGTGCTTTCCAAACATCCTGCTAATCACTGAGAATAAAATGAAGTCTTAGGTTTTAAGGCATTTCTAAGTTTATAATGGCTATCACCAGGATGCTGATTTATGATCTCATGATTCAAGGCCCTGTCAAGGTCAATATGGCAGATTTGTTCCAGCCGTTCAATTACACGTGAATGTTTGATTTTCTGTTTCAAGTTTTGGGGAGTAGTTTTCTATGGTTGTTTTACACAGAGTTTAAGCCACTATCTTCTATGCTTTTCCAGACCTTGTTTCAGTTGGCAGTCTTATGTTTGTGGGATGGATGCTAAATTGAACTTCAAAAAGGTACTCTGTTTTAAAATATATATGTATAAAAAATGTTCTCTGTGACTCTATTATTGTAGACATTTTATAGCTACACTGTAAATATCTATGTTTCTTTTTAATACTGAGTCAATGCCTTTGGGAAGGCACTGGGAGGTAGGTACCTCTTGTTTACCGTTTGCTCCATTACATCTTCATTCAAAGGCATGAAATGTTATTAGAATCTCCCTGGAAAATGAACAGGCTGCTTGTTTTCTGTTCAAGCATGTATACAGCAAATTGCTTGCCTCTTGGGAATCTGCTCTTGAATATACTGCTTCACCTGTAATTTATGTATTAGCTGGTTCTTGGGAATTTTAAGAAGAAACGTGTTTTCTTACAGTCTTTTGTAACATAAGCACCATTTAAATCAGCAGGCAGAGAATCCAGGTCCTTTACCCATATTGTGGTCTTTAGGGTCAGTTTCTTGCATACTTTTGCTCTGTTTTATAGGACTCATTCCCACTGAAAGCCTTGGAGGGAGAAATGGGAGCATCGTGATCCCAAGGGTGTCCTCAGCAGAGAGATTATTTCCTGGAGAGGAGATGGTTTTGGGGATTAGCTTCTGAGAAGGACTGATAAAAAATAAAGAATTGTTAGTAATAGTTACCTCTGTTTACTTTCGGCACAAAGGTCTTAACACAGTCCGATCACATTCCTCCTTCAAGGACTCTTCCCAAGACCACTTACAGCTACAATCCAGAGAGTAAGGTTGCCTTTTATAGAGAAGCAAAACCTGGTAATTCTTGCTCAGGATCCGAGGGGTAGAAGAAATAGTAGATGCTGCCCAGAAAATGCCAGGTGCCTTCAGGGAGGATACATTTACCAATTAGACACACTTATAAACCACTGGGTTTGTGATTCTGTCTAATCCTAGCATTTTTTCTCCCCCCTGTGAAAGATTTAGGAGTAGCTTCAATTGAAACTATGGGAAATGACTCATGGTCATCCTTGAAAATATGAGAGTCAGTTCTCTACCCCTGAGGGCTAATGGATCTCAGCTGCCCATTAAATATTTATTAAATGAATACCAATTCTAGAATCTTCCCAACCTTACTACATCACCTCTTCTAGTATTGATTATTTTTAGCCATAACTTTATATGAATCATCAAACGTTTCATTAAATTGGAGCCAATTGATATAGTCAACTAAGACCAAGTTCCTCAACTGAAGGAACAATAACGATCCCGCTAAAACAAAACAAAACCAAACAAAGAAAAAACCACTGTATTGGTACTTACTGACTTGCTTATTTCAGCTGTCTGAACATGTGAATTGTCCAGTTGGATGTGTTGAGTGTACATTCAGAAATCCTGAGTTGACATCGTAATGTTCAACTCAGGAATGATCTAGATGTAGCTGCATCTGGATATGCCCTTTGTCAGAAATTAGTTGCATTTCTAAGCAAATTAGATGAACTTCTAGTACAATCCTTCATCTCCTCATGTTGAGCAGAAAAGCCAGTTAAACTTTTGGCAAATTGCTAAGTCTTCAAAGTTCATATTTGATTTTCTTTCTAAATTTTAAACTAAATCCATGTTATGTTTGTCCATTGTTGTTGGTTGGCTTACAGACATTAATTCAGACCACTGGCTACTTAGTAACTTGTATTTATTAAAAGCAGCCCCTTGATATAAGCACCAGTCATTTGTATGTTTTGATTAGCTCTAGCTAGCATTTCAAAATAAATGAGTGCATTGTATGATCTTGAATATGAAGAGTGTTATGCCTTCCGTTTTGTTTTTTTTTTTTAAATCTGACTTTCCGTCCCCAGTCATTGGAGGTTTACCCTATGATTCATGATCTAATTTCAGGACGAACGATTAGAAAGCTGACTGAAATTTGTCTGAATATTAACATTACGGTGCATATAATAATGCAGATTTTTCTCTGATATTCTTCCCTTTTTGTCCTCCAATCAAGCTTGTTTCATCCTGAATAAAAATCAAATGAGATCCTCAAACATTTCAAAAGGTTTTCCTGTTGGGCTGTGTCCAAAATAAAGAAAATTTAAAAATTGCTTATTACTGTTGTGAAGTAACACAAACACTACCGCTGTTCCCTGCGTAATGAAACATGGCCATTCTTATCAAGTATTCATTTGACAAGTAGGCACCTGAGCCCTTGAACTAGAGTTAAAGGCATGTTCCTTCCATGTCTCATCAAGTCCCTTGAAAGCAAGGGGGTGGAATTTTGATTTAGATCAAGTAGCCAATTCAAGGTAGGTTCCTTGAAAGGAGTACGTAATGAAAGCATCTTTTCGGAAGAGCACTTTGGCAGTTGGATGGGGAGTGAGTGGGTTAACAGAAGGAGAGAGTGGAGGTGAAATCTGATGTCAGATAATGACAGCCTGACATAAGATCCCAGAGACACTGAGCTGAAGAAGGGAAAACTTCAGGCAGCCAGACATCAGGATTCTTTGTTTTATGTGGAAGAGGAATCGTAAACCTGGGGCATAGTGTGGTCACACACGTATTCCACAGCCACGGAACGCCTCACCAGTTGATCACAGCATTCTTTCCTGCCGAGCCCTGGTGTAACCTCAGAATCTTGCAAACGTTTGACAAATACTTATTAATAAATACTAGTTATTAAACATGTGCTGTATGCCAGGCACTGTACTCAGCCTTTACATTTGTTATCTCAAGGGTGATGGAGCGGTTGGGAGCGTGAATTCTTTTTGCCATTTACGAGTTGTGGGTCCTTGGGTAAGTTACTAACTTCTCTGAGCTTCAGTTTCTTCATCTTTCAATTGGGATATTAGTTTCTGTCTCGTAAGATTTGGGGAAGGATTAAATGAATAAATAGGTATAAATGAAAAGTTCTGAGAAGTGTCTGGCACAAGGTTAACTGCTACATGTATTAGTTGTTACTATTGTTATTAATTCATAAAACAACCTTATGGAATAGGTGCCATTTTGCAGATTAAAAAATTGAGGCACGAAAAGGTTGGTAAATCACTCAGGGTCATAGGCTGGGATAGAGTGATAGAGCTGGGCATCAAACCCAGACAATCCGACTCCGGTGTTTGCTTTCCTAACTTGTGTGTATCCCTGATCACATGCCAGGTGCTGGGGACACTGACTGGGGAGAGAAAAGTGGGGGCTTGTCCTATTGAGATCCAGGGCTCCAGTCATTTCCACTGCAGAGTTTGTCATCTCCTATATAGATAGAATTAGTACCCAGATTAATGTACAAAACTTTTGCTGTTTTTCCTTGATGTTTGGGTATTTTGTAAATGTGTTTCATTAAATACTTTAAGAAGGGGTCCAATTTGTGTTTTCACATATGCTTTAAAAATAGGTTATTTTTTGTTTTTGCCTAACAGTAGACATATGTAATACATATTATATTCATTTGTAATATCTTTCCTTGTACCTAGTGATCCTTCACTGGAAGCAGCAGGATATGTCTCCCTAATATAATGTATAATATATACATTATATGTTTTATATATATTGTGTGATGTAATATTATTTAACTATATAATATATATTAGATGCATTTTATACAGTGTATGTCATGTATACATAATATAATGTATACATTATATATAAGGTATGTATTATAAAATATATACATTATACTACATATTATATGTAATATAATATATACTGTATAACACATATTAGGGAGACATTTACGTTAGATGTAAAGAATCACTGGAGAAGAGAGATGTTACGAATGAGTATGTGTACATTATATTATTGGCAAGGTATCAGTATTCTGAAAAACTTCTATGCCATCCACCTTTGTCCACACTCTCAGAGTCTTATATGTCTCCCATTCAGAAGCCATGGTGAAGTTATGATGACATTTCATAACCATTTTTATTCAGAATATTTTATAGAGTAAAAGCAGAGTAAATTTTAGTTGTTCTTTGACTTGACATAATTACGTGTAATTATAAAAGGCCAGACGTTTTTATTATTGGACCTGCCATTAACATTATATTATACTTCGACTATACCTCAATTAAAAAAAAAAAAAAAAAAAAAAAGAGAGGCCAGATTTTAATTATAGGTGGGAAGACTGCTGTAGCAACAAAGAATCAAAAATTCTGCATTCCTCCAGAACTTCTTTAGCAAGGAGTATGTCATCACTGATTTCAATATTTTAACATTACATTAGTCCTTATAATTCTTTATTCTCATAAATAAATTTCAGAAATCTGTAACTAGTATTTCTTTTTCTAAGGAGGCAAAAACTTTTCTTGGTCTTGTGTAAAGTTCACAGATACTATTTAGTTGAGGAAAATTTTTTAAATCTCATTTTTAAAAATACAGTCTGCATTGTTTGATTTTACCCTTTTGTGCAAATTACATAATTATTTAACTAAAGTCCAGTTTCTTTTAAAGGAACTGTTTTAAAATTTTGTGAGTTTAAACTTGATTAAGTTTGAGTTTTGGTGAATTTGGTCTTTTGTTTTGTTTTTAAACTTTTGCTATACTTAGGTTTCAGTGTTTTCACCGTAAATGAACCAAAGATTCAGCCCAGGCTCATACAAGAGATAGCTGTTCAGGGACTCATCACAAATTATTCATTTTGATTGCTTGACTTGATTTGACCCTGGATTATTGGAAACAGGCCAGTGATGACTCATTTTTAACCCTTCCAGTCCCCAGTTAACGCTGCCTGCCTGTTTTGCCTTTGCAGGTACTCAGGGGGAAACTCCACTGTGGGTCTTTTTTGGGAGTGTTACTTCAAACTTGAGTGGCTAGGACAGTAATCAACTGTGCACCTTTCCGTTAAAGTCATAAAGAAAACTGCAGTCAGTGATGGTGATCAAGTTTAAATTCAGCTCATCTAAGGACCCTATAATTTTATTTAACCTGTTGCTGGAGCCCTGTCTTTTAACACCGGAAGTATGCATTTCAACCACTGAGAAGAAATATGGAGAGGCCTTTATGCCTGTGGGTTCATGCTTCAATCTTCTGATAGATTGACTTCAGTTCCTTTTCCAATCTGTTTTGTCCTTGAGAGGTTGGTTTATAAACTGTTCTTTAACAAGAGGAACAATTGGAAGTGGTAGATGGAATGAGATTAGAAAAGAGAAGCCTGGAATAAATCCTTCATACGTTACTGTTTTTGTAAAAATGGGGCAGAGAAACTGCTTACTGAATCAATATAGTACTTTAAGGAAAAAAAAAAAAAGATGAAAATCACTTACAGTCATTGGTGGGTGTGGAACTTTTTTTTGTCCAAGTATTGAAAAGTTCAAGAAATTCAAATGTGGCTTTTGAAAGAAATGTAAATGACCATCACATTCGTATGGCATCAAGGTTCTTTGTCTTTTGTCAAGTGTAATATTATTGAAAGACTTAGAAAGGTAACTAGGGCAGTGCATCTCAAACTAGTCTCAAAAAACCAGAGTCACTTCCGTGCCACCCCCGTAGGTTATTATTCAGTAAGTCTGGGCGGGGCCTGGGAGCCTTCTTTTAACAGCCTCTTCAGAGGATTCTGATGCAGGTGGTCATAAACCATACTTAGAGAAAAACCTATTTAGGAGCTAAATCTAACTTTATATGCAAATTTGTGCTTCTGTTTTTAAGCTTTATGCATTTATTCCTCTGATTTTCATATACATTTTTATGGAATAACATAGCCATCAAGGCTGCCTTGGAGTTTTTATAATGGCACCCAACACTGTGTTTAATTTTCTTATTAATACCTGTTTTCAGGTGGAAGAAATCAGAAAACCACAGAGTTGGCAGGAAAGAATGTTGCACCTCCTTCTGAATGGCAGATGTTGGGATAGGGCAGAGAGGGTTTGATCAAAAGAAAAGTAGGGCAAGACTTCTATATTGGGAAGCAGTGGAAAGCAAAGTCTAATAATGCACAGCACTGAGGGCCAGCAAGGGTGTTTAGACCTCTTCTGGTAGACACTAGGTTATCAGTTGCTTTTTTGAGCAGGGGACTAACCTGATGCAAACAAGCCTTACTCTTGTGCTAGGGACACATGGCACGTGGTCCAGAAGAGAGGATTAAGGAAAGGCAGAAGGGAGCAGGGTGAGCACTTGGGGCCTTGAATTTGGCAGGACTGACTGAAGGGTTCATGCAGCAGGGTTCTCCCATGCTGTTTTCCTGAAGGTCTATAGCCAATAAACTGCTCTCCAGCAGCTGCATGTTATGGTGTGACACCAAGGCTGCCCAGTCATCAGGCCAGAGAGCCTCTCTGGGTTTAGAAAGCCCTTGAATAACTGTTTCAACTACCACTACCTTCATAACGTTGTGAGGCAAGGGTCTCATGTTAGACAAGGGAAACAGACTCAGGGAGTAATTGATCAAAATCCACACATCTAGAAACTGGCAGGGCTAGGCTTCAAATCTGGAGCTACCTACTGAGAATTTATAGGCTTTAAAAAAAGTATAATTTGTCTGATAATGAAGTGATACATACTTGTAACAAATTGTACCAAAATGAATAAGTTAAATATGAAATCCTTCATGATTTCATCCTTGAGAGAACAGCTGAGAAAAATCCAGTGCATGTTGTTCAGATACCTTACTTGCAAATGCCAACATACATTAAATACATATGTGGGAGTCATATGTTATATGCTATTTTACAACTTGCTTTTTTTTTCACTTAATGCTGTAACGCAGACAACTTCCTGGTTCAGCACGTATAGATGTAAGTCTTTTCTAATGGCTTCATTTCCTGTAGAGATTCTTTATTTCAAATAACCTCCTTTTGATGGCTGTGTATTTTAATTTCCAAAATTGTAATATTTTTAAGCCATGCTACAGTGGGAGCAAGTGTGTGTGTGAGAGTGTGTGTGTGTGTGTGTGTGTGTGTGTGTGTTTAGTGTATTATTTGGGCAGGACAGTCTATGGGGGAAACTTAGAATTGCTTGGTCAACAGGAATGCGTATTATTTTTTTTAATTGCCAATTTCTCTTCCAGTCTTAATCAATATTAAGTATGACCAATCATGTAAATTTAATCAATCAAATAAGTGGAAATACCATTTCAAATCCATAGTTTCTTAATTACTAGTGAAATTAATATTTTTCACGTGCTGCTTAGCCATTTATATTTCTCTCATGACGTGTTCATTCCATTTGCCGATTTTTATTCAACTTTGTATCTCTTTCTTACTGTTCTGCAACTTTGTATCTCTTTCTTACTGGGTTGTTTGCCCGTGTAACGCAAAAAAAAGTTCTGTTACTATATTTATTCATACATATAGTATGCCCTATAGTTTAGACATAATCAATATTATATATGTTGCATATGATGCAAACTTTTTTCCTTTTGTTGTCATTTTACTTGTTGAAAGGATTGTTAAGGTACTAATTGAACATTTTTAAAATATTTAATTTTAGAATAATTTCAGAATTCCAGAAAATTGAAAAAATAGTACACAGAATTTCTGTATATCCTTTTTACCCATTTCCCCAAATTTTAACAGTTAATATAATCACGGTAGTTATCAAAATCAGGATATTAACATTGTTACAATACTATATTGTCTCATGTACAGATCTTATTCACATTTCACCAGTGTCCTTCTTCTGGTCCAGGATCCCATACAGGATCACACATGACATTTTTTGTCATGTCTCCTGAGTCCCTTTTGATCTGAAACATTCCTTCAGTCTTTCTGTCTTTCTTCATCTTGACACTTTTTAAGAACACCGGCCAGTTTTTTTTGTAGAAAATCCCTCAGTTTGGGTTTGTATGGTACTTCTTCATGAGTATATGACCAAGAGTGTGACTTAGTTTGGAAGTGGTCAAAAATATCTGCCTGAGGAAGAGAAGCTTAAACTAACACTGGAAAGATACAGAGGAAGTAGAAGTGTGAAATGAGGGTGAATAGAAGGTTGGTGGGTTGGCAGCTGGATCAGACCCAGCTTTGTGGGACCTATTAAAGATGCATGATATTGACAGTGATGGAAAGCTATTAAAGGGTTTTAAGTGAAGAAATGACAATATCTGAATAGCATACCTGTTGTATATAGAATTAAACAAAGGGGAGCATGATGGAAACAAGTAGACCAATTAGAAGGCTATTCGAGCGATGCAGACAGAGTAAAGGGTGACACAGATTGGGTACTGTAAGGAAAGATGGTGAGAAAATGCAGATTTGAGAGATATCTTGGAGGGTGACTCAGCAACTATAAGTGGTAGAATGTATGTGGAGTTGAGGGAGGGAGAAGATGCATGGTGACTGTTTCCAAGTTTTGCAAGGTTGTGTGTAATTGGGTGTTGATGCCATTCACTGAGATACAGGAGAAGTTTTCTCTGTTGAAGTCAGAAGCATCACCATCTCCACTTCCCTTAGATGCCAACATTTGCAGTATCTTTGCCTACTTACGCTCCTATATCCCTGTCTGTCCACTTAACTTCCAGGTTCTATGTTTTTTTTCCCCTCAGAATCGCTCCCAATAGCTATTTATCCTTCTACATTCTTTTTACCACTCTCAGTCCAGTCCTGGGGTATCTCAAACACAGTTGCATACTTGCCTCCTCTCTGAATTGCCGATATCTCTTCTCTATGTAAGTTTATCCATCACTCCCAGACTTTTATTTTTCAGCTTCATTGAGGTATAATTAACAGAGACTACTTCAATTTAATAAATATGTACTTAGTTCCTAGTTTGGGCAGATCACCTTATTGAGCAGAGTTGAGAATTAAATAAGAAGCTAAGCAAAATTGAAGAGATTCAGGGTCTTTTTGCCTAATGATAAAAAGAATCTGTATCCTTGTCATACTACTTACATAAAAATAAATTCCACACAGATCAACGGTATTTATTCAAAAATAACTAACCATAAAATTACTAGGAGAAAAGATTGGTAGACATATTTAAAAAATTTTTTTATCATCAGTCAGTTTGAAGACCTTTTAAAGAATGATGAAAAATCCAGATATCATAAAAGAAAAAAATAGATCCATTTGACAGCCTAAAATTTTGTCCAAAAAATTAAACAACCTTCAACAAAAACTCCAACTAAACTAATAAATATAGAAAGGATAGAAATAGAAAATTCACCATTTTCAAACACCACAGTAATAATCACTTCAGAAAAGAATAATCTTTGGATGCTAAAATGAATGGGCAAAAGTATACTTGCATATTGGCAAAGTAATTCCCTATAAGACACTTTGTAATTACAAAAGGATAAATAGTATCTTTACAGGGGAGAAACATGGCAGACATAACTTAGGTGATCAAAGTAAACATCGCTGATAACAGGGCAAATCAGTGTCTCCTGATGTACTGAGAAGGACACACCACCACTACTGAGATATTTTTGCCAAAAAATGCATAACCACCTCTGTTGTATTTCGTATTTGTAGCACTTACCGCAGTTTTACTGATACATTTGTGCCATTAGTTGTTTAGTATCTTAGTACCTCTGTGCTCAACCTCCTGCCTCTAGCAGAATGTAAATTTCATAAGATCAATATCCTCTGTGTCTTTGCTCACTAGTTCCTAGCAGGAAGTAGGAGCTTCATAAATAATGTTGAATAAATGAATGAATGAATGAATTTACTTGGAGCTGATACTTGTGGGAAAGATATACAGTAGTTATTAGCCTTGGAACTATTGAGTGAGAAATCACAGTCGGATACCCTGGTGAAAGTGGATGGAGTGAAGACACAGTGCTCAGATTAAGCCTTAAATGAAACCTTGAAAGAAATGTGTCCCATGGAATAAAAGTACGTTAAAAGACAGAAAATTAATAGGTTAGATGCAAGGTGAGGGAAGTGGGAGGAAAAAGGAAATGCCTCTACTTCATTTAGAGCAAAGCAGGAGTTTGTTCTAAAGTAGGTACTGTTCAGCTGATCAAGGCAGGTATTTAGGGGGTTATTTGTAACTGTCTTAGAGCAGTTTTATCTGATGCAGTGAGTCTCAAGTTTCAACGTGCATAAAGATCTCCTAGGCTGCTTGATAAAAATAGAGCTCTGTGGGGCACCTTGGCAGAAATTCTGACTTGATGGGGTATAGAAATCTGTTTCTTATTAACAACCACCCTCCTCCTCCACTGAGTAATTATGGTGCAGGTGGCCCAGGAACCACACTCAGAGGAAACTTTACATCAGAGTAGAGGGGTATAAGCTGCAGTGAAGGAAAATAAGGAAGTGAGTGGGGTGAACAAAGAGAAACAGTGGATGGCCACTTGCTAACGACTTTGGCAGTATAGGGAGGGGGCTCTTTAAACATTTAAAATTAACCTGCCAGGGAAAGTTATGAAGGGACACAGCCTGTTTTGGTTTTGTCCACCTCGTTGAAGAGATTGTCTAGTTCAAAACCAAAAATGTGACTGCAGCTGTCTATTGAAATATGTTGAACAGTTAGAATATTTCCTTTGGTTGAGGAACACTGGAGAAGCAGTGTATGAGAGGTATTCTGGGACAGCTTTTGCTTTTGAAAGTAGTGCTGGGGCTTCCCTGGTGGCGCAGTGGTTGAGAGTTCGCCTGCCGATGCAGGGGACATGGGTTCGTGCCCCGGTCTGGGAAGATCCCACATGCCGCGGAGCGGCTAGGCCCGTGAGCCATGGCCGCTGAACCTGCGCGTCCGGAGCCTGTGTCCTGCAACGGGAGAAGCCACAACAGTGAGAGGCCCGCGTAACGAAAAAAAAAAAAAAAAAAGAAAGAAAGAAAGTAGTGCTGGACTAAATTCATGCCTTTCAAGCACTGCCCTTAGGAAATTTATGAAAATTAAATAAAATTGATTAATAATGCCCAAGGACTGACCTCATCTCTGGGCTTCAGGCATCTGGCAGGCAAGAAGATGATGTTATTTAAAAAATGTATTTCTGACTCATTATGCTTCATTGAATTATATAACTTGTGGATAGTATTTTCTTTTCTTTTTTAACATCTTTATTGGAGTATAATTGCTTTACAGTAGTGTGTTAGTTTCTGCTTTATAACAAAGTGAATCAGCTGTACGTATACTTATATCCCCACATCCCCTCCCTCTTGAGTCTCCCTCCCACCCTCCCTATCCCACCCCTCTAGGTGGTCACAAAGCACCGAGCTGATCTCCCTGTGCTATGTGGCTGCTTCCCACTAGCTATTTTACATTTGGTAGTATATATATGTCCATGCCACTCTCTCACTTCGTCCCATCTTACCCTTACCCCTCCCCATGTTCTAAAGTCCATTCTCTACCTCTGCATCTTTATTCCTGTCCTACCGCTAGGTTCTTCAGAACCTTTTTTTTTTTTAGATTCCATATATATGTGTTAGCATACGGTATTTGTTTTTCTCTTTCTGACTTCACTCTGTATAACAGACTGTAGGTCCATCCACCTCACTACAAATAACTCAATTTCATTTCTCTTTATGGCTGAGTAATATTCCATTGTATATATGTACCACATCTTTATCTATCATCTGTCGATGGACACTTAGGTTGCTTCCATGTCCTGGCTATTGTAAATAGAGCTGCAATGAACATTGTGGTACATGACTTTTTTTGAATTATGGTTTTCTCAGGGTATATGCCCAGTAGTGGGATTGCTGGATCATATGGTAGTTCTATTTTTAGTTTTTTAAGGAACCTCCATACTGTTCTCCACAGTGGCTGTATCAATTTACATTCCCACCAACAGTGCAAGAGTGTTACCTTGGATAGTATTTTCTTAAAAGCAAATTGCAATAAAAAGGGAAGTATGTTCAAGTGGATATTAGAGTTTAGTGGCTTATGGGTGGCTTATCTTTAGAATGCATAATTTCCAGGAAATTTTAGTATTTCAACAGCAAGATAACACAATTAAGCTCATATGAATCTATCTTGGCAAATTAACTGAATTTCTCCCCAACACTTCAAATTCATTTTCCAAATGTTTTATGAATTTTTAATTGTTTTATGAAGATATTAATTGAATCACCTCATTTAAAAAGTACAACAGAATCATAAATTAGTATATTTATGAGCATATGAAATGCCCTTTGAATACCAGAATTTATTTTATTTTTTTATTGAAGTATAGTTGATTTACAATATTGTGTTAGTTTCAGGTGTACAGCAAACTGATTCAGTTATACATATATATATATATTTTTTCTAATTCTTTTCCATTATAGGTTATTACAAGACATTGACTATAGTTCCCTGTGCTATCCAGTAAATACATGTTGTTTAGCTATTTTATATATAGTAGCATATATCTGTTAATCCCATACTCCTAATTTATCCCTCTCCCCCCTTCACCCCCTTCCCCCTTCAGTAACCATAACTTTGTTTTCTATGTCTGTGAGACTGTTTTTTTGTTTGTTTGTTTGTTTGCGGTATGCGGGCCTCTCACCGCTGTGGCCTCTCCCGTTGCGTAGCACAGGCTCAGCGGCCATGGCTCACGGGCCCAGCCACCCTGCGGCATGTGGGATCTTCCCAGACCGGGGCACGAACCCGTGTTCCCTGCATCGGCAGGCGGACTCGCAACCACTGCGCCGCCAGGGAAGCCCTGTTTCTGTTTTATAAATAAGTTCATTTGTATTATTTTTTAGATTCCACATAAGTGATATATGTTATTTGTCTTTGGCTCACTTCACTCAGTATGATAATCTCTAGGTCCATCCATGTAGCTACAGAGACATTTCTTTCATTCTTTTTCATGGCCAAGTAATTTGAGTACCACAATTTAGAAGTTACACTAAAAACCAGCACATATTTTGAATTAAACTGTGTCTTGGTCTAATAATTATGCATTTGAATTTCTTAACTACATATTCTAGGTGGTCAGTCCACAGACATCGCATCACTCTGCCTAAGAAACAAGTGGAGGGAATGGATGCCCTTTTATTTCTTTGGCGGGAAGACTATGAAACAGATGTAATGCTGAACTGCAGTCTCATTTCTGCAATAAATCCTATCACTCTTGTCCAAAGTCCAAGAATTTGACCTTCCCCTGATTTCACCGTCAGCTATTAAATATTAATTGCGAGTATCGCTGTGTGACTACGAGTATGAACTCTGGGATATTACACACCTAATTTTGAGTCCTTGCTCCACCACTTACTTAAGTTGCTTGTCTAGTCTAGGGTCCAGTTTCCTCCCCTGTAAAATGGAGATAATGGTCATTATCATTTGCTGAGTGCTTCCTGACACCAAGCATCTCGCTGTTGGTTTCACAAGCATTTTCTCACTTCACCTTCTCAACAGGTCTTTCCTTAGTTACTGTTATCAACCCCACTTTGCAGTCTGGGTAGTTGTGATTCTGCAGTTATTGCTTGGAGTCCGGCTTTGAACCCATGTGGTCTGACCCTGGAGGCTGCATGTCTAATCTCTAGACTCAACTGCTTCCTATTTGATAAGGCGGTTGTGGGGGCTGAGAATGGAGGTCAATGCATTACTTCAGATAACCAGGGAAGGAAAGCTTTTGGTTAGTATATAATTAGTAACCCATTACTATAATATGATATTATATTATCATAATAATATAATTATTATTACAATAGCTCTTTTGCTGAATTAAAGGTGATATACATAGTCCCACCTCACCTGCCCAGAACTCAACTTGCTCTTACGTAGAAGACAGTAGAGGAAAGAAAAGGTAAGAAAAATGATTTTTGAGCAGCCAAATTAGAAATCAGGTAGCAGTCACTGTAACCAGCATATAGTTTATTCACAGGAGATCCTTTCAGACCCATGTCCAGTTAAACTTTAATTTTACAAATAAATTGAAATTATTTTATCAGTAATCACGATAGACTAAAAGGAGAGAAAGACTGAAGTCAGAGAAGTTTAGCAAAGAAGTTGTTTTTTAAGTGATTTTCTAGATGAAAGCAAATTAGAACTGGAGGGAAGCATTGCTGTTGGCAGGTACATTGAAATAAAACTGTGAATCATGAAGAAAGAGTTAAATAATATTTATATTTTAATCAAAGAAGAATGTAATATTATAGAAATATTTCCTTCGAAAATTGTTAAATCTCACAAAATTCTTCCCCTTCTTCTTCTTCTTAATATTAGTATTCAGAATTACCACTTTCACCATTGGATTCACACAGGTAAACATTTCCTTATGTTGCCAGAGGAATCCTGTATCAATTAGGCAGCAGATTACAGAATCCTAAGAGTGCCTTAAACTACGGTACTTATGTCTTACACAATAACAGTTCAGAGGAGAATGGTTTCAAGGTAAGCTCAGCAGCTCAACAGTGTCTGCAAGGAGCCAGGCTCCCTCTACCCTCCACCTCTGCCATCCAGCTGGGTCTTAGGCTTGACCCGTCTGGGTTGCAAGACGGCTGCTGCATTTCGAGTCTTACATGAAGACACATGTCCAGCTGATGAAAAGGCACATATTCTCCAGACTATCTCTTTGTGTTAGAGATGAAAGTATCTCAGAGTCCTCCCAATAGATTTCTCCCTTCTGGTCCCATTGTCCAAGATTTGGTCACTTGCCAACTAGTCAAGTCCTGAGTGCCAGGGAGTCTGGAAAAGTGAATATCTCTAGTGAGGCTGGGCCCTGCTGGCAGGAAGAAGCAGGGGTGGGGAGAGTGGGCGGCTGTTGGATAGACAACTGACAGCGACTGTCAAAGACTAATTGCAGTGAAGCAAGTAGTTAAACATTAGTCATCTCTGCTATGTATAATAGAAGCCTATGTCATCTTACTTTTCTAACCATTTGATGTGAAAAGGGACTGATTTTCTTTGAGTTTTCTACTGCATGCCAGGAACTGTAATAGAATTTGTGTGTGTGTGTTTTAATGATCTCTATTTAATTTGGTCATGCTGTGTGGCATGCGGGATCTTAGTTCCCCAACTGGGGATGGAAGTGGATGCCCCCTGCAGTGGAAGCGTAGAGTCCTAACCACTGGACCGCCAGGAAATTCTCTTTTTTGTGTTTTTTTTTTTTAACCTCATGTAAGCTTCCACTGAGTTCTTCTGGAAGGGTGTTATTTCCCCCCGTTTAATAGATGAAGATAAAGTACACAAAAGGGTTAAATAAGACACCATAGCACTCCCACCTCACAAGTGGTAGAAGCTGGTTTCTCCTACACATATACAGCCCCAAACCCTGAGCTGCTGGGTTAAGGGTGCCCCACCATCTCATCCTGGTGTCAGAATAAAAATTGTACTGCACTATGAGAAATAATTCTTTTCTGGCCCAAAGTGCAACTTGATTGCCCTCAGGGTAGCCTAGACTTACCTCAAAGTAATTTAAAACATATTGGCGGCTTCCCTGGTGGCGCAGTGGTTGAGAGTCCGCCTGCCGATGCGGGGGACACGGGTTCGTGCCCCAGTCTGGGCAGATCCCACATGCCGCGGAGCGGCTGGGGCCGTTGAGCCATGGCCGCTGAGCCTGCACGTCCGGAGCCTGTGCTCCGCAACGGGAGAGGCCACAACAGTGAGAGGCCCACGTATCGCAAAAAAAAAAAAAAAAACAAATACAAAACCTATATCGGGCATGGTGTTTTGTTTAATAATCTTTCCTGTAGCAACTGCATTCTTGCTGATTGATCTAATCTTAACCACACTGCTGAGGTATGTTTAACTTGGGATATCCTTCTAGGAATAAGAGACAAATGCCTGATACCTAGCAGGTACTCACATGTCGTACTTACAAGTATATAAAAAAGACAATAAAAGCTATTTCTAATATTTGGATCAAGTTTCATATTTATCAATATTTTAGTACAAATAATGTTATCATCTGGGTCACAGCAGATGATAATTTCTGATTTACAAATATTGTATAAAAATAATCTCTTGAGTATAAAAAAATAATCTTTGGTTTTAACATCTGAATCCTTCCAAATGAAAAGCAAGGATGGGCTTAGGTCATTTTTGTTTTCCGGAAGCAGGTCCCAATCTGTAAGCCTCCTGTGACTCAGGAGATACTCCTTTCTGCCTCTGTCATTTAAAGCGTGGGAGTGACCCTTTAACTGCCTTTTATCTAAATCAGATTAGGTCACTGCAGCCCACAGTCTAGGTTATGATCATTTGCTTTATCTCCAACTAAGTAAATCGCACCATGTTCTTCCAGGAAAACCTGAACTCTAACACAGTGGGGAGAAGAAAGGCTGCTTTTGGCCAATTAGAAATGAGACTACAGCGTGTGGCATGAGGTGTTCTGGCCTCTCTCATCTGCCGCCCCTGCTTATCCAGTTCCCTACAGCACTCAGCCTGAAAGGAGTACCAGTGAGAAAACGACACGTTTGGGCGATGGTCTCACTGGCTATCCTGTGTGCCCGGTCTCTCAGGAGACTCTTTACTGCCTGGTTAGTCTTTTTTATTCTGGAAAATCTGGCTCTGTGTATGCAAGTAAGTCAGGATTCTGAGCTTAGCACCCCCGCCCCCCCAAAAAAAAGTATTTAAGAAAAAAAAAGAAAGAGAAGGAAAATTAAGGGAATTAATCATTTAGGCTAAAAAGGTCACAAAAGAAACACTGTGTTAACAGATTAGATATTGTTCTTGGCATTACTTGCTGCTGGTTTTAAAGGGCAGAATCATAGAGCTGCTTCCACATTTCCTTGGGGGCAGTTGAGACATAGAGACATCCAGGCTATGTATCAACTAAAAATTTATATTTTTATATTAGAAAAAGAGAATGGGTATTGCAGATTATATAGCAGTCTGCCACATTTGCTCTTGTGGGTCTTGGGTTCTGTGAGGTAAGGTATCTCTTATTGTGCCCTCAGTTTTTTAATTATTTTAGTGAGACTTTAGTAGTACAAATGGAAGGTGATACTTGACCATTATTTTTTCGTCTTTTAGATTCTCATGGCCCACTATATTTCTGGTTAGATTGAAGTAGCATGGCGAGGTTTTGTTTTGTTTGTTTGCGTAGTTGATCTAGAGCAGCAGGTTTTCAAATTTTTTGGTCATGGGACCACTTTACACTCTTAAAAATTACTAAGGGCACTAAAAAGCTTTGTTTCTGTGGGTTATATCTATTTATATTTACCATATTAAAAATTGTAGCAGACATTTACAAGAAGATACAAGTGAGCATAGCCATTAACTTGTATCCTACGGAACTCTCCACTATACAGATGGATGGTTAAAAAAAGCAAATAATGTTTTAGTAATATTACGAAAATAATATTGACCTTGCAGACCCCTTGGGGACGCTGTATCACACTTTGACATCTACTGGTCTTGAGAACATAACCTGTTTATGCTGACATTGGTAATTGTTTATATTGCAGGGGATAAGTGCTAGGACTGCAGATTGAAAAATAAAGGAATTAAGGCAGGACCACTGCCACTGAGTAGTTAATGGTCCAAAAAGAAGCAGTTGACTGACCAGTGTATAAACTTCTTTCTTATTAGATTTGAGGGGAGTTGGTTTCTGTTCCTGAATTGTAGATAAATTTGTGTGTGGGAGTTAATAGAGTTAAAGAGAGATTTAACTATTGGTTTTCATCTATAGGGATTTAATAAATTCTGGTGTTCAAGATATATTGAATTAAGCATTTTATACGTCTAGAAGCTCATTGTGGAAAAGTTTGATTTTTCTGTATACTTACCATTGTTTTTGGCCGCCCAGCCCTGAATCTACCTTTTCTCACCTGGCACATCCCACTTTGCCTCCTATGGAAGTGTGAAGTGCTAGATATTTGCGTTTTTAACCACCTTTGCAGCCTGGCTGCAGGCGTGTGACCTAGGTTCTGCCAGTCAGGCACCTCCATCTCATATTTTGAAATAGAAACTAGTGACATGAAAAAACATGTGGCACCTCCACAGGTGGTTTCCCAGACAGCATCTGGTGTCGGTGATGGAAGCCGCTGGCTCCCCCGCCCATCAGTGACAGGCAGCAGACCAGTGCTGCTGTGTGATTTGGGGTCAGGTTGCTGGGTATGTAGCCTCCAGGCCCAATTTCTCTGGCCTTCTTGGTAATTTGTGACCTTTCCGTTATCATTCTGTGGATTCAAGAGTCGGTGCCTTTGCTTGCAACTAAGAATCCTGCTTGATACATTCTCAGATGCAGTGTCTTTCAAAGCATTGTTTGGAAGTCTCATGTATCAAAATCACCTGCACCACATCCTAACAATGCTATTGGTGGGCTTAAAACTAGGGGATCCAGAATCCTTTTGAGTTCCAGGAATCTGCATTTTAAACAAGTCTCCGGGTTATATGATTTTAGAAGTGCTGTGCTAATGTTTCCAACTTTTTTAATTATTTGTGCTCTGTTTTAGGATCTGAGTAACCCCTAAAAGAATTCATTCTTGGCTTTTAGGAGACCCTAATCAATGAGTAACTAGTATTTCCTTGTCCTATTCTCTCCCCACCCAGCCTCAAATTCTCCATAAGCCTCTTTGTTCTGTCTCCTTAACTCTTTTAACGTCTTTTTTTTTTTCCGTTTTATTCTCACCAAAGAAGTGGTAATTCCCCCAAAGGGATTGCCTGCATTCAGTGGTCCCAGGATTAATTTGGATTTTAAAACTACGCTGTGACTAGGGCTCTCTGTAGGTCCTTCTTTCTTGGGCATTTCTGCAACCTGCAGGCTGACAGCTTGATGTGTACTCCAGGGATCACTGGAGAGGATGAAGGGGAAAGATCAGAACACACTAAGTGACTTTCCTTGGAAGGATTTTCCAGCCATGGATTCAGGTCAGAAAATAGCACGGAAGGATTGAATAATCTACTTCTGGAGTTTTCGAGAATCACAGAATGTTGTAACTTGAAAGAGTGTAGCTTAACCCCCTCATTTCATGAATGAGGAACTGAGGAGAAAATGTGTTCAGCGTCGCATAAGTGATTAGTGGAATATAAAAGCCGACATAAATTTAGAAGTGGGAAGTGATCATGCAGAGCTCGACCTTAAACTAGCATACAAAGGAAGGAGACTAACATTTATCGAGTGATTATTTGAACTTGGGTACATTCACTTAACATCCCTGAGCCTCAGTTTCCTCAACTGCAAAATCAAGATTCTAGTAATAGCGGACATTGATATGATATTGACTATGTGCCGGGAACTGTTCTAAGCACTTTATATGCTAAGTCATTTAATCCTTACCACAACGACATGACATAGGTACTCTTATTTTCCCCCTTTATTCAGGTGCACAGAAAGGCTAGATATTTACCTGCAGTCACCCAGCTAGAGTATTCATTTTCTATTGCTACACCGCAAATCACCCCAAGCTTCATGTGTTAAGACAACATACATTTGTTATCTCACAGTTTTGTGGGTCAGGAGTCTAGGCATAGCACAACTAGGTCCGCTGCTCAGGGTCTCACAAGGCAGCAATGGAGGCGTCGACCAGGGTAAGGATCTGATCTGAGGCTTGGAGTCCTCTTCCAAGAGCACGTCATTCTTGGCAGAATTCATCTCCCTACTGCTGTGGAACTCAGGATGGCTGAGTCTTCCAGGTCAGCAGGAGAGGTCTCCCACTCAGGATAATCTCCCTTCTGATTAATTGAACCTCAAATGATTAGGGGATTACATAAACCTGTGGATCCCAAGGGGTGGGAATCACAGCAGTAAGACTGAATTCTACCTACCACAGCCAGTAAGACTTAGTTTAAGCTCAGATGGGCTCCAGATCTGAGTCCATGCTCTCAATCACAATGACCTTCTTTCTCCTTTCGAAGCAAGTAAATCCACTTTATAACCTTGCATAGTATTCTAAGTAAGATAACACCCAGCAGATTCATACTGGGTACTAGGCAATAACATTCTCTTCACACTTCCTGTTTTAAAAGTCTGCTTCAAGAAACCTTATAACCACCTGCAGTTTTGTATTTTCAGGAAGAGATTTCCAGTAGTCTCAGATAATATAAGTTATTTCAATTTGTTCATATTTTTTCTGAGGCAGAAATAAGCCTGGCATTTGGGATTTGAGACTTGAGTTCTCAAGAAATAACCTTAGCTCTGCTTTTTGTCTTTGAAACAGATGAAGTGATTAAGAAGAAACAATAAACACCATCATTTTGTAGACAGGACAACATGGATCAGCCGTTAACGGTGAATTCCCTGGTAGGTGGCACCAACCAATATTTTACATGTGGTCCGAAAACCCAAAAAGAAGAACAGAAACACACTGAATGTGAAATGAGTCACAATTCAAGAAGTTGAGCATTTGCCATTTTCATCCATCTGCGTGGTCCTCTCCTTTGAGGAAGTGATTAATAAACCCATCTTTGCTATAATTAAAAATAATGCTTTTTTTTCCATGAAAGTGTGAAATGTTAATTTATCTGGTTCGATTCCAGGAGTGTAGTCCTTTAGCACAACACCGGGGAGAAGAATTTCACAGATGACATTGTAGCAGGTACTTCAACTTCTTTGTGCCTCAGCTTCTTCCCAGATAAAAATTAGAGGCTTACCTTGTGTGGTAATGACCAAGGAAATAATTTTCTATTTAACACCTAGATGCTGCTTTGGGATCTTTGGGTAAATGTGTGAATACTTGAAACTCTCATCCTTTTCATCTTTTGCCCTTACAGCCAACATAGTACACACCTTCTTGAGCTACATCTTAGAAGAAATAACGTGCTGGAGAGGAAATAACAGGGGCCTTGGGATCCCATGAGCTTATTGTGTGTACCAGATCAGTCTCTGAATGTGAATATAGGAACGTTGTATAATCTCCATGGCCCTGTTTTTGTACTTTGTGCCTTACAACTTTTGGAAGCGTAGTTTTAATGTTGCCAGCTTGTCCTTGGGACTTGCTAAAGGAAAGCTGTCATTACCCTCCCCTTCCTCCTGATGACCCTCCCAAACCCACTCACTACCCCTGTAGCCCTGGGAGCAGCAGTATACTGAATACCCTACACACACAAAGCTTAGCACCAGAACATAAAGAAATAGAGCCTGGTTCTTGCTCTGAAATAGGTTAGTTTTCTCTCTTTGAGGAAAAAGTCCTTCACAGATGCTCAGTTGCTTTTGAGAGTATGTTTGAGGAGCAGAAAATTGTAGGAACTTTTCACTTTCTGACCCCATATTGTCAAGGCACTGTGGGATAATAAAGGCTGACCCATTTCCACCTCTGCAGAGGAAGGAGTCATCCTTATGGAGTGCCTGTGTGTTTCTAGAACATTAGGTAGGAATAACTAAAATTTTAGTGGACATGTCAGTGTAAAAATGAACACAAAGGCTTTTTCCTCTGGAAAATTTATTTACATCTAAGAAGTTCATATGCAAATGAAACACTACAGATTGATGAAGAGTTTAGGCTATTTCCCAGTTTATCTCTGAAATCAATTTTAAACTTAGGAAGGGCAGCACCATTCCCGTAAAGGGAAAATAAATCTTATTTTTTTTCCTTCAGATAAAAAGACAATCTAATTATAGTCATGTTGCTCCCTGTCTCTCTTCCTCCTTTATTTGATACATTTATTGGTTATCATCTGTGTTGCAGGGAATATACTACATTCCAGAGGACAGAGATGAGTGTAAAATGATTCCTTTCCCTCATGGAGTTCATAAGGAGTCAAAAATACTTGTATACAGGGCTTCCCTGGTGGCGCAGTGGTTGAGAGTCCGCCTGCCGATGCAGGGGACACGGGTTCGTGCCCCGGTCCGGGAAGATCCCACATGCTGCAGAGCGGCTGGGCCCATGAGCCATGGCCGCTGAGCCTGTGCGTCCGGAGCCTGTGCTCCGCAACGGGAGAGGCCGCAACAGTGAGAGGCCCGTGTACCGAAAAAAACAAACAAACAAACAAAAAAAACTTGTATACAAATAATTATAATTCAGGGTAGACTGTATAGTAATAAAAAATGGACGAGTGGGCTTCCCTGGTGGCGCAGTGGTTGGGAGTCTGCTTTAGAAAATGTCCTAATTTCCATAGATAAAAAACAAACAAACAAACAAAAAAAACTTGTATACAAATAATTATAATTCAGGGTAGACTGTATAGTAATGAAAAATGGACGAGTTACTTTTGTGCACGTAGGAGGCTAGAAGTCTGCTTTAGAAAATGTCCTAATTTCCATAGATTTTTTTTTCCCAGTAACTTTATGATGTCATTGAAACATTTACCTTTGGTCAAATAACAATATTTTTGGAACACAGTCAGGATTATTTGTTTACGTGGGGTTATGGCTGATTTCACACCAGCGGAGCTGAGTAGCTGCCATGGAGACTATATGTCCCACTGAGGCTAAGAAACTTGCTATATGGCCTTTAACAGAAAAAATTTGGCTTTTTCACCTTTCAGAAGCACTGACTTTTTATTGAAGAATTGAATAATTATCCTGAATGTATATGTTCCATGTTTTTTCAGATGTGTATAGATGTTGTTTTTTTTAATAAAATACAAATATATTAATATCACAGACTTTTTTTTAGTAATCATTATTACTTTCTCAGTCAGGGAATAATTAATGGTGTAGTTACTATTATGTCAAGCTCTGAGAGTGTCTTTATGTTAAAAAAGGGGTGAGGGGAATGGCCATCTGCTTGAAAAGGTTTTTCCTGGAATTATTGGTGGGGTTTTATTCACTTGGTAAAGATACAGGGAGGCCCTGAAAGCTACTTATAAAACCAGATGTGTTTTGGAATAGAATTGAATCCTGATAGTAACTTCGAATCCAAGACATCTCTTGGAGGCCCTTCAAGTATAATGACATGATCCCTACCCTGGTAGGAATCCATCTCTTGGTTTGCTTCTGTGAGGATATAAGGGTCAATGATATTTTACCTAAAATGACCTAAAACATTTGCATACCCAGGAAGTGCCACATAATTGTAGCTGAAACCTGTAAGAGGTCTTAGTCCAAAAGAGTGTATGTTTACCCTGGAGATGTGTATCTTTTTGGTATGTAGACCACACGTTTAAGCAAAAAGAATTATTTTTATCGTATCATTAACTTTTATGAAAAACTTTCCTTAGGTATTGATGTCAGGTATTTAGTACAGAAAATACATGTATAATTTCAGTCATGTTCATTTCTTCTTATAACCAGAGATTCAAATTCGACTTTGCAGAAAAAGTTAGCTGCCATGCCGGACCACAGGGATGTTTCCCTCAGCCCGGAAGAGCGAGTCCGCGCCCTAAGCAAGCTGGGTTGTAATATCACCATCAATGAAGATATCACTCCGCGCCGCTACTTTAGATCCGGAGTAGAAATGGAGAGAATGGCGTCCGTGTATTTGGAAGAAGGAAACTTGGAAAATGCCTTTGTTCTTTATAATAAATTTATAACGTAAGTGTTTTATTTTGGAGGTCTTCAAAATGAGAAAATTGGGAAAATATTTACATGGTATTTTGGTGAGACAGCTTAGATGCCGGCATGTTTTCATATTCAGACTGAATTTACAATCTCCCAAAGCAAGAGATGTCCAGGTTTTTAAGTTACCAAGTAATGTACTCAAAGGCGGCCTTACACCATCTCTGAGGCTTAGGGATGAATGATCAGGGATGGGGCGAAGCTCAGGGATGTCATACACCTTTCAACAGGCCAGCGCAGTAACCAGCATGCCCCCTCCCTCTCTTCATAAATAAAATTTCTTGTTTTGTGTCATTCTTCCTTCACAGGAATGCAAGCTTTATGAAAGCAGACATCATATTGTAGCTCCATCTACAATACCTGAAATGTGCCATTAACATTTTAAATATTTAATTTGATGGGTTGCGACTAGGGGATAAATTGACGATCCTAGGAAGGAACTGATTCCGGGACAGAGTGTAGTAGTTGGTTTCACATTGTAGTTAGTATTTTTTTTAAGGCAATTACTTAGCTGTGTAAGAATTGTATGTATAAAAGAGCTTCCAAAATATTGAGTGAAAGTGGCTCCATCAAAACAGCCATGTAAAAATATCACACTTCACTGGGCTTCCCTGGTGGCGCAGTGGTTGAGAGTCCGCCTGCCGATGCAGGGGACACGGGTTCGTGCCCCGGTCCGGGAAGATCCCACATGCCGCGGAGCGGCTGGGCCCGTGAGCCATGGCCGCTGAGCCTGCGCGTCCGGAGTCTGTGCTCCGCAACGGGAGAGGCCACAACAATGAGAGGCCCGCGTACCGAAAAAAAAAAAAAAAAATTACCTTTCCACTCTGAAGAAATATTG